>NW_026736901.1:0-56000 GCF_949786415.1 Peromyscus eremicus | reverse complement strand
CAACTGCATTTACGACTGGGAAAAAACGCTAGCTTGCCTTTCAAGAAACACACTCTGCTTTTGAGAAAAGAGCACTCTTCTGCTCTACTGTGTTTCCTAAAGGGCCAGAACAGTGAGCTTGCTCAGAACAAAAGAACTATGCTTCCTACACACACGGGCCATATCTAGTTCAACTGTGTTTAGGAAACTGACAAGAACAGTAGCTCCTCTACTGTACAATACACTGTACTTGCTGGGAACAGACGCGAGTGCTATTTGCACTGTATATGGAAATGGGAGCGCAATAGTGACTCTTTTTACCAGAAAACAACTCTTGCTCGTAGGACCAGAAACTGCATTTGATTCAACTCCATTTAGGACTGGGAAACAAACGCTAGCTCGCCTTACAAGAAACACACTCTGCTTTTGAGAAAAGAGCACTCTTCTACTCTACTGTGTTTCCTATAGGGCCAGAACAGTGAGCTTGCTCAGAAAAAAGAACTGTTCTTCCTATACACACGGGCCATATCTAGTTAAACTCTGCTTAGGAAACTGACAAGAACAGTAGATCCTCTTCAGTCTAACACACTGTACATACTGGGAACAGATGCCAGTGCTTTTTGCCCTGTGTATGACAATGGGAGCACAATAGTGACTCTTCTTTCCAGAAAACAACTCTTGCTCGTAGGAACATAAACTGCATGGGATTCAACTCCATTTAGGACTGGCAAACAAACGCTAGCTCGCCTTACAAGAAACACACTCTGCTTTTGAGAAAAGAGCACTCTTCTACTCTACTGTGCTTCCTACAGGGCCAGAAAAGTGTGCTTGCTCAGAACAAATGAATTGTGGTTCCTACACACACGCGTCATATCTAGTTCAACTCTGCTTTGGAAACTGACAAGAACAGTAGATCCTCTTCAGTCCAATACATTGTACATGCTGGGAACAGACGACAGTGCTATTTGCCCTGTGTATGGCAATGGGAGCACAATAGTGACTCTTCTTACCAGAAAACAACTCTTGCTCGAAGGACCAGAAACTGCATGTGATTCAACTCCATTTAGGAATGGGAAACAAACGCTAGCTTGCCTTACAAGAAACACACTCTGCTTTTGAGAAAAGAGCACTCTTCTACTCTACTGTGTTTCCTATGGGGTCCGAACAGTGAGCTTGCTCAGAACAAAAGAACTGTGCTTCCTACACACATGGGCCATATCTAGTTCAACTCTGTTTCAGAAACTGACAAGAACAGTAGATCCTCTTCAATCCAATACACTGTACTTGCTGGGAGCAGACGCGAGTGCTATTAGCACTGTGTATGGCAATGGGAACACCATAGTGACTTTCCTTACCAGAAAACAACTGTTGCTCATAGTACCAGAAACTGCATGTGATTCAATTCCATTTAGGACTGGGAAACAAACGCTAGCTCCCCTTACAAGAAACACACTCTGCTTTTGAGAAAAGAGCATTCTTCTACTCTACTGTGTATCCGATAGGGCCAGAACAGTGAGCTTGCTCAGAACAAAAGAACTGTGCTTCCTACACACACGGGCCATATCTAGTTCAACTCTGCTTAGGAAACTGACAAGAACAGTAGCTCCTCTTCAGTCCAATACACTGTACATGCTGGGAACAGATGCGAGTGCTATTTGCACTCTGTATGGCAATGGGAGTGCAATAGTGACTCTTCTTACCAGAAAACAATTCTTCCTTGTAAGACCAGAAACTGCATGGGATTCAACTCCGTTTCTGACTGGAAAACAAACACTAGCTAGCCTTACAAGAAACACACTCTGCTTTTGAGAAAAGAGCACTCTTCTACTCTACTGTGTTTCCTATGGGGTCCGAACAGTGAGCTTGCTCAGAACAAAAGAACTGTGCTTCCTACACACATGGGCCATATCTAGTTCAACTCTGCTTTGGAAACTGACAAGAACAGTAGATCGTCCTCAGTCCAATACATTGTACATGCTGGGAACAAACGACAGTGCTATTTGCGCTGTGTATGACAATGGGAGCATAAGAGTTCCTCTTATTACCAGAAAACAACTCTTGCTTGTAGGACCAGAAACTGCATGTGCTTCAACTCCATTTAGGACTGGGAAACAAATGCTAGCTCGCCTTAGAAGAAACACACTCTGCTTTTGAGAAAAGAGCACTCATCTCCTCTACTGTGTTTCACTTAAGTTCTGAACAGTGAGCTTGCTCAGAACAAAAGAACTGTGCTTCCTACACACACGGGCCATATCTCGTTCAACTCTGCATATTAAACTGACAAGAACATTAGCTCCTCTTCTGTCCAATAAAATGTACTTGCTCGGAGCAGACGCAAGAGCTATTTGCACTGTGTATGATAATGGGAGCTCAATAGTGACTCTTCCCACCAGAAAACAACTCTTGCCTGTAGGACGAGAAACTGCATGTGATTCAACTCCATTTAGGACTGGTAAACAAACGCTAGCTCGCCTTAGAAGAAACGCACTCTGCTTTTGAGAAAAGAGCACTCTTCTACTCTACTGTGTTTCCTATAGGGCCAGAACAGCGAGCTTGCTCAGAACAAAAAACTGTGCTTCCTACACACAGGGGCCATATTTAGTTCAACTCTGCTTAGGAAACTGACAAGAACAGTAGCTCCTCTTCAGTCCAATACACTGTACTTGCTGGGAACAGACGCCAGTGCTATTTGCCCTGTGTATGGCAATGGGAGCACAATAGTGACTCTTCTTACCAGAAAACAACTCTTGCTCATAGGACCAGAAACTGCATGGGACTCAACTCCATTTAGGACTGGGAAACAAACGCTAGCTTGCCTTACAAGAAACACACTCTGCTTTTGAGAAAAGAGCACTCGCCTACTCTACTGTGTTTCCTATGGGTTCCGAACAGAGAGTTTGCTCATAACAAAAGAACTGTGCTTCCTACACACATGGGCCATATCTTGTTCAACTCTGCTTCGGAAACTGACAAGAACAGTAGCTCCTCTTCAGTCCAATACACTGTACTTGCTGGGAGCAGACGTGAGTGCTATTTGCACTGTGTATGACAAAGGGAGCACCATAGTGACTTTCCTTACCAGAAAACAACTGTTGCTCGTAGTACCAGAAACTGCATGTGATTCAATTCCATTTAGGACTGGGAAACAAACGCTAGCTCCCCTAACAAGAAACACACTCTGCTTTTGAGAAAAGAGCATTCTTCTACACTACTGTGTTTCCTAAAGGGCCAGAACAGTGAGCTTGCTCAGAACAAAAGAACTGTGCTTCCTACACACACGGGCCATATCTAGTTCAACTCTGTTTAGGAAACTGACAAGAACAGTAGCTCCTCTTCAGTCCAATACACTGTAATTGCTAGGAGCAGACGCGAGTGCTATTTGCACTGTGTATGGCAATGGGAGCACAATAGTCACTCTTCTTACCAGAAAACAACTCTTGCTCGTAGGACCAGAAAATGCATGGGATTCAACTTCATTTCTCACTGGGAAACAAACACTAGCTAGCCTTACAAGAAACACACTCTGCTTTTGAGAAAAGAGCACTCTTCTACTCTACTGTTTTTCCTATAGGTTCAGAACAGTGAGCTTGCTCAGAACAAAAGAACTGTGCTTCCTACACACACGGGCCATATCTAGTTCAACTCTGCTTAGGAAACTGACAACAATAGTTGCTCCTCTTCAGTTCAATACAGTGTATTTGCTGGGAGCAGACACGAGTGCTATTTGTACTGTGTATGGCAAAGGGAGCACAATAGTGACTCTTCTTACCAGAAAACAACTCTTGCTTGTAGGACCAGAAACTGAGTGGGATTCAACTCCTTTTCTGACTGGGAAACAAACACTAGCTAGCCTTACAAGAAACACACTCTGCTTTTGAGAAAACAGCACACTTCTACTCTACTGTGTTTCCTATGGGGTCCGAACAGTGAGCTTGCTCAGAACAAAAGAACTGTGCTTCCTACACACACGGGCCATATCTAGTTCAACTCTGCTTTGGAAACTGACAAGAACAGTAGATCGTCCTCAGTCCAATACATTGTACATGCTCGGAACAAAGGACAGTGCTATTTGCGCTGTGTATGACAATGGGAGCGTAATAGTGCCTCTTGTTACCAGAAAACAACTCTTGCTTGTAGGACCAGAAACTGCATGTGATTCAACTCCATTTAGGACTGGGAAACAAATGCTAGCTCGCCTTAGAAGAAACACACTCTGCTTTTGAGAAAAGAGCACTCATCTACTCTACTGTGTTTCATATAATTTCTGAACAGTGAGCTTGCTCAGAACAAAAGAACTGTGCTTCCTACACACACGGGCCATATCTAGTTCAACTTTACTTAGGAAACTGACAAGAACATTAGCTCCTCTTCTGTCCAATACAATGTACTTGCTCGGAGCAGACGCGAGAGCTATTTGCACTGTGTATGACAATGGGAGCTCAATAGTGACTCTTCCCACCAGAAAACAACTCTTGCCTGTAGGACGAGAAACTGCATGTGATTCAATTCCATTTAGGACTGGTAAACAAACGGTAGCTCGCCTTAGAAGAAACGCACTCTGCTTTTGAGAAAAGAGCACTCTTCTACTCTACTGTGTTTCCTATAGGGCAGAACAGCGAGCTTGCTCAGAACAAAAAACTGTGCTTCCTACACACAGGGGCCATATTTAGTTCAACTCTGCTTAGGAAACTGACAAGAACAGTAACTCCTCTTCTGTCCAATACACTGTACTTGCTGGGAACAGACGCCAGTGCTATTTGCCCTGTGTATGACAATGGGAGCACAATAGTGACTCTTCATACCAGAAAACAACTCTTGCTCATAGGACCAGAAACTGCATGGGACTCAACTCCATTTAGGACTGGGAAACAAACGCTAGCTTGCCCTACAAGAAACACACTCTGCTTTTGAGAAAAGAGCACTCTTCTACTCTACTGTGTTTCCTATGGGTTCCGAACAGAGAGTTTGCTCATAACAAAAGAACTGTGCTTCCTACACACATGGGCCATATCTTGTTCAACTTTGTTTAGGAAACTGACAAGAGCAGTAGCTCCTCTTCAGTCCAATACACTGTACTTGCTAGGAGCAGACGCGAGTGCTATTTGCACTGTGTATGGCAATGGGAGCGCAATAGTGACTCTTCTTACCAGAAAACAACTCTTGCTCGTAGGACCAGAAAATGCATGGGATTCAACTTCATTTCTCACTGGGAAACAAACACTATCTAGCCTTACAAGAAACACACTCTGCTTTTGAGAAAAGAGCACTCTTCTACTCTACTGTGTTTCCTATAGGTTCAGAACAGTGAGCATGCTCAGAACAAAAGAACTGTGCTTCCTACACACACGGGCCATATCTAGTTCAACTCTGCTTAGGAAACTGACAAGAACAGTAGCTCCTCTTCTGTCTAATACAATGTACTTGCTGGGAGCAGACGCGAGAGCTATTTGCACTGTGTATGACAATGGGAGCTCAATAGTGACTCTTCTCACCAGAAAACAACTCTTGCCTGTAGGACCAGAAACTGCATGTGATTCAACTCCATTTAGGACTGGGAAACAAACCCTAGCTCACCTTAGAAGAAACACACTCTGCTTTTGAGAAAAGAGCACTCTTCTACTCTACTGTGTTTCCTATGGGGTCCGAACAGTGAGCTTGCTCAGAACAAAAGAACTGTGCTTCCTACACACATGGGCCATATCTAGTTCAACTCTGCTTTGGAAACTGACAAGAACAGTAGATCGTCCTCAGTCCAATACATTGTACATGCTGGGAACAAACGACAGTGCTATTTGCGCTGTGTATGACAATGGGAGCATAAGAGTTCCTCTTATTACCAGAAAACAACTCTTGCTTGTAGGACCAGAAACTGCATGTGCTTCAACTCCATTTAGGACTGGGAAACAAATGCTAGCTCGCCTTAGAAGAAACACACTATGCTTTTGAGAAAAGAGCACTCATCTCCTCTACCGTGTTTCACTTAAGTTCTGAACAGTGAGCTTGCTCAGAACAAAAGAACTGTGCTTCCTACACACACGGGCCATATCTCGTTCAACTCTGCATATTAAACTGACAAGAACATTAGCTCCTCTTCTGTCCAATAAAATGTACTTGCTCGGAGCAGACGCGAGAGCTATTTGCACTGTGTATGATAATGGGAGCTCAATAGTGACTCTTCCCACCAGAAAACAACTCTTGCCTGTAGGACGAGAAACTGCATGTGATTCAACTCCATTTAGGACTGGTAAACAAACGCTAGCTCGCCTTAGAAGAAACGCACTCTGCTTTTGAGAAAAGAGCACTCTTCTACTCTACTGTGTTTCCTATAGGGCCAGAACAGCGAGCTTGCTCAGAACAAAAAACTGTGCTTCCTACACACAGGGGCCATATTTAGTTCAACTCTGCTTAGGAAACTGACAAGAACAGTAGCTCCTCTTCAGTCCAATACACTGTACTTGCTGGGAACAGACGCCAGTGCTATTTGCCCTGTGTATGGCAATGGGAGCACAATAGTGACTCTTCTTACCAGAAAACAACTCTTGCTCATAGGACCAGAAACTGCATGGGACTCAACTCCATTTAGGACTGGGAAACAAACGCTAGCTTGCCTTACAAGAAACACACTCTGCTTTTGAGAAAAGAGCACTCTTCTACTCTACTGTGTTTCCTATGGGTTCCGAACAGAGAGTTTGCTCAGAACAAAAGAACTGTGCTTCCTACACACATGGGCCATATCTTGTTCAACTCTGCTTCGGAAACTGACAAGAACAGTAGCTCCTCTTCAGTCCAATACACTGTACTTGCTGGGAGCAGACGTGAGTGCTATTTGCACTGTGTATGACAAAGGGAGCACCATAGTGACTTTCCTTACCAGAAAACAACTGTTGCTCGTAGTACCAGAAACTGCATGTGATTCAATTCCATTTAGGACTGGGAAACAAACGCTAGCTCCCCTAACAAGAAACACACTCTGCTTTTGAGAAAAGAGCATTCTTCTACTCTACTGTGTATCCGATAGGGCCAGAACAGTGAGCTTGCTCAGAACAAAAGAACTGTGCTTCCTACACACACGGGCCATATCTAGTTCAACTCTGCTTAGGAAACTGACAAGAACAGTAGCTCCTCTTCAGTCCAATACACTGTACATGCTGGGAACAGATGCGAGTGCTATTTGCACTCTGTATGGCAATGGGAGTGCAATAGTGACTCTTCTTACCAGAAAACAATTCTTCCTTGTAAGACCAGAAACTGCATGGGATTCAACTCCGTTTCTGACTGGAAAACAAACACTAGCTAGCCTTACAAGAAACACACTCTGCTTTTGAGAAAAGAGCACTCTTCTACTCTACTGTGTTTCCTATGGGGTCCGAACAGTGAGCTTGCTCAGAACAAAAGAACTGTGCTTCCTACACACATGGGCCATATCTAGTTCAACTCTGCTTTGGAAACTGACAAGAACAGTAGATCGTCCTCAGTCCAATACATTGTACATGCTGGGAACAAACGACAGTGCTATTTGCGCTGTGTATGACAATGGGAGCATAAGAGTTCCTCTTATTACCAGAAAACAACTCTTGCTTGTAGGACCAGAAACTGCATGTGCTTCAACTCCATTTAGGACTGGGAAACAAATGCTAGCTCGCCTTAGAAGAAACACACTCTGCTTTTGAGAAAAGAGCACTCATCTCCTCTACTGTGTTTCACTTAAGTTCTGAACAGTGAGCTTGCTCAGAACAAAAGAACTGTGCTTCCTACACACACGGGCCATATCTCGTTCAACTCTGCATATTAAACTGACAAGAACATTAGCTCCTCTTCTGTCCAATAAAATGTACTTGCTCGGAGCAGACGCGAGAGCTATTTGCACTGTGTATGATAATGGGAGCTCAATAGTGACTCTTCCCACCAGAAAACAACTCTTGCCTGTAGGACGAGAAACTGCATGTGATTCAACTCCATTTAGGACTGGTAAACAAACGCTAGCTCGCCTTAGAAGAAACGCACTCTGCTTTTGAGAAAAGAGCACTCTTCTACTCTACTGTGTTTCCTATAGGGCCAGAACAGCGAGCTTGCTCAGAACAAAAAACTGTGCTTCCTACACACAGGGGCCATATTTAGTTCAACTCTGCTTAGGAAACTGACAAGAACAGTAGCTCCTCTTCAGTCCAATACACTGTACTTGCTGGGAACAGACGCCAGTGCTATTTGCCCTGTGTATGGCAATGGGAGCACAATAGTGACTCTTCTTACCAGAAAACAACTCTTGCTCATAGGACCAGAAACTGCATGGGACTCAACTCCATTTAGGACTGGGAAACAAACGCTAGCTTGCCTTACAAGAAACACACTCTGCTTTTGAGAAAAGAGCACTCGCCTACTCTACTGTGTTTCCTATGGGTTCCGAACAGAGAGTTTGCTCATAACAAAAGAACTGTGCTTCCTACACACATGGGCCATATCTTGTTCAACTCTGCTTCGGAAACTGACAAGAACAGTAGCTCCTCTTCAGTCCAATACACTGTACTTGCTGGGAGCAGACGTGAGTGCTATTTGCACTGTGTATGACAAAGGGAGCACCATAGTGACTTTCCTTACCAGAAAACAACTGTTGCTCGTAGTACCAGAAACTGCATGTGATTCAATTCCATTTAGGACTGGGAAACAAACGCTAGCTCCCCTAACAAGAAACACACTCTGCTTTTGAGAAAAGAGCATTCTTCTACACTACTGTGTTTCCTAAAGGGCCAGAACAGTGAGCTTGCTCAGAACAAAAGAACTGTGCTTCCTACACACACGGGCCATATCTAGTTCAACTCTGTTTAGGAAACTGACAAGAACAGTAGCTCCTCTTCAGTCCAATACACTGTAATTGCTAGGAGCAGACGCGAGTGCTATTTGCACTGTGTATGGCAATGGGAGCACAATAGTCACTCTTCTTACCAGAAAACAACTCTTGCTCGTAGGACCAGAAAATGCATGGGATTCAACTTCATTTCTCACTGGGAAACAAACACTAGCTAGCCTTACAAGAAACACACTCTGCTTTTGAGAAAAGAGCACTCTTCTACTCTACTGTTTTTCCTATAGGTTCAGAACAGTGAGCTTGCTCAGAACAAAAGAACTGTGCTTCCTACACACACGGGCCATATCTAGTTCAACTCTGCTTAGGAAACTGACAACAATAGTTGCTCCTCTTCAGTTCAATACAGTGTATTTGCTGGGAGCAGACACGAGTGCTATTTGTACTGTGTATGGCAAAGGGAGCACAATAGTGACTCTTCTTACCAGAAAACAACTCTTGCTTGTAGGACCAGAAACTGAGTGGGATTCAACTCCTTTTCTGACTGGGAAACAAACACTAGCTAGCCTTACAAGAAACACACTCTGCTTTTGAGAAAACAGCACACTTCTACTCTACTGTGTTTCCTATGGGGTCCGAACAGTGAGCTTGCTCAGAACAAAAGAACTGTGCTTCCTACACACACGGGCCATATCTAGTTCAACTCTGCTTTGGAAACTGACAAGAACAGTAGATCGTCCTCAGTCCAATACATTGTACATGCTCGGAACAAAGGACAGTGCTATTTGCGCTGTGTATGACAATGGGAGCGTAATAGTGCCTCTTGTTACCAGAAAACAACTCTTGCTTGTAGGACCAGAAACTGCATGTGATTCAACTCCATTTAGGACTGGGAAACAAATGCTAGCTCGCCTTAGAAGAAACACACTCTGCTTTTGAGAAAAGAGCACTCATCTACTCTACTGTGTTTCATATAATTTCTGAACAGTGAGCTTGCTCAGAACAAAAGAACTGTGCTTCCTACACACACGGGCCATATCTAGTTCAACTTTACTTAGGAAACTGACAAGAACATTAGCTCCTCTTCTGTCCAATACAATGTACTTGCTCGGAGCAGACGCGAGAGCTATTTGCACTGTGTATGACAATGGGAGCTCAATAGTGACTCTTCCCACCAGAAAACAACTCTTGCCTGTAGGACGAGAAACTGCATGTGATTCAATTCCATTTAGGACTGGTAAACAAACGGTAGCTCGCCTTAGAAGAAACGCACTCTGCTTTTGAGAAAAGAGCACTCTTCTACTCTACTGTGTTTCCTATAGGGCAGAACAGCGAGCTTGCTCAGAACAAAAAACTGTGCTTCCTACACACAGGGGCCATATTTAGTTCAACTCTGCTTAGGAAACTGACAAGAACAGTAACTCCTCTTCTGTCCAATACACTGTACTTGCTGGGAACAGACGCCAGTGCTATTTGCCCTGTGTATGACAATGGGAGCACAATAGTGACTCTTCATACCAGAAAACAACTCTTGCTCATAGGACCAGAAACTGCATGGGACTCAACTCCATTTAGGACTGGGAAACAAACGCTAGCTTGCCCTACAAGAAACACACTCTGCTTTTGAGAAAAGAGCACTCTTCTACTCTACTGTGTTTCCTATGGGTTCCGAACAGAGAGTTTGCTCATAACAAAAGAACTGTGCTTCCTACACACATGGGCCATATCTTGTTCAACTTTGTTTAGGAAACTGACAAGAGCAGTAGCTCCTCTTCAGTCCAATACACTGTACTTGCTAGGAGCAGACGCGAGTGCTATTTGCACTGTGTATGGCAATGGGAGCGCAATAGTGACTCTTCTTACCAGAAAACAACTCTTGCTCGTAGGACCAGAAAATGCATGGGATTCAACTTCATTTCTCACTGGGAAACAAACACTATCTAGCCTTACAAGAAACACACTCTGCTTTTGAGAAAAGAGCACTCTTCTACTCTACTGTGTTTCCTATAGGTTCAGAACAGTGAGCATGCTCAGAACAAAAGAACTGTGCTTCCTACACACACGGGCCATATCTAGTTCAACTCTGCTTAGGAAACTGACAAGAACAGTAGCTCCTCTTCTGTCTAATACAATGTACTTGCTGGGAGCAGACGCGAGAGCTATTTGCACTGTGTATGACAATGGGAGCTCAATAGTGACTCTTCTCACCAGAAAACAACTCTTGCCTGTAGGACCAGAAACTGCATGTGATTCAACTCCATTTAGGACTGGGAAACCAACGGGAGCTCGCCTTACAAGAACACACTCTGCTTTTGAGAAAAGAGCACTCTTCTACTCTACTGTGTTTCCTATGGTGTCCGAACAGTGATCTTGCTCAGAACAAAAGAATTGTGCTTCCTACACACACGGCCATATCTAGTTCAAGTCTGCTTAGGAACCTGACAAGAACAGTAGATCCTCTTCAGTCCAATACACTGTACTTGCTGGGAACAGACGCCAGTGCTCTTTGTCCTGTGTATGGCAATGGCAGCGCAATAGTGACTCTTCTTACCAGAAAACAACTCTTGCTCTTAGGACTAGAAACTGCATGTGATTCAACTCCATTTAAGGCTGGGAAACAAACGCTAGCTTGCCTTACAAGAAACACACTCTCCTTTAGAGAAAAGAGCACTCTTCTACTCTACTGTGTTTCCTATCGGGCCAGAACAGTGAGCTTGCTCAAAACAAAAGAACTGTGCTTCCTACATTCGGGCCATAACTAGTTCAACTCTGCTTAGGAAACTGACAAGAACTGTAGCTCCTCTTCAATCCGATACACTGTACTTGCTGGGAACAGAGGCGAGTGCTATTTGCACTGTGTATGGAAATGGGAGCGCAATAGTGACTTTTCTTACCAGAAAACAACTCTTGCTTGTAGGACCAGAAACTGCATGTGATTCAACTCCATTTAGGACTGGGGAACAAGTGCTAGCTCGCCTTACATGAAACATACTCTGCTTTTGAGAAAAGAGCACTCTTCTACTCTACTGTGTTTCCTATGGGGTCCGAACAGTGAGCTTGCTCAGAACAAAAGTACTGTGCCTCCTACACACACGGGCCATATCTAGTTCAACTCTGCTTAGGAAACAAACAAGAACAGTAGCTCCTCTTCAGTCCAATACACAGTACTTGCGGGGAACATACGCGAGTGCTATTTGCACTGTGTTGGCAATTGGAGCACAATAGTGACTTGTCTTACGAGAAAACAACTCTTGCTCGTAGGACAAAAAACTGCATGTGACTCAAATCCATTTAAGACTGGGAAACAAACGCTAGCTCGCCTTACAAGAAACACACTCTGCTTTTGAGAAAAGAGCACTCTTCTACTCTACTGTGTTTCCTATGTGTTCCGAAAAGTGAGCTTGCTTAGAACAAAAAAACTGTGCTTCCTACACACAAGGCCATATCTAGTTCAAGTCTGCTTAGGAAACTGACAAGAACAGTAGCTCCTCTTCAGTCCCATACACTCTACTTGCTGGGAACAGAGGCGAGTGCTATTTGCACTGTGTATGGCAATGGGAGCGCAATAGTGACTTTCCTTACCAGAAAACAACTCTTGCTCGTAAGACCAGAAACTGTATGTGATTCAACTCCATTCAGGACTGGGAAACAAATACTAGCTCGCCTTACATTAAACACACTCTGCTTTTGAGAAAAGAGCACTCTTCTACTCTACTGTGTTTCCTAAGGGGTCCGAACAGTGAGCTTGGTCAGAACAAAAGAACTGTGCTTCCTACACACATGGGTCATATCTAGTTCAACTCTGCTTAGGAAACTGACAAGAACAATAGCTCCTCTTCCTTCCAATACACTGTACTTGCAGGGAACAGACGTGAGTGCTCTTTGCACTGTGTATGGCAATTGGAGCACAATAGTGACTTGTCTTACCAGAAAACAACTCTTGCTCTTAGGACACAAAACTGCATGTGATTCAACTCCATTTAGGACTGGGAAACAAACGCTAGCTGGCCTTACAAGAAACACACTCTGCTTAGAGAAAAGAGCACTCTTCTACTCTACTGTGTTTCCTATAGGGCCAGAACAGTGAGCTTGCTCAGAACCAAAGAACTGTGCTTCCTACACACACGGCCATATCTAGTTCAATTCTGCTTATAAACCTGACAAGAACAGTAGATCCTCTTCAGTCCAATACACTGTACTTCCTGACAACAGACGCCAGTGCTATTTGTTCTGTGTATGGCAATGGCAGCGCAATAGTGACTCTTCTTACCATAAAACAACTCTTGCTCGTAGGACTAGAAACTGCATGTGATTCCACTCCATTTAGGACTGGGAAACAAACGCTAGCTCGCCTTACAAGAAACACACTCTGCTTTAGGGAAAAGTGCACTCTTCTACTCTATTGTGTTTCCTATAGGGCCAGAACAGTGAGCTTTCTCAGAACAAAAGAACTGTGCTTCCTACACACGGGCCATAACTAGTTCAACTCTGCTTAGGAAACTGACAAGAACAGTAGCTCCTGTTCAGTCTGATACACTGTACATGCTGGGAACAGACGCGAGTGCTATTTGCACTGTGTATGGCAATGGGAGCGCAATGACTTTCCTTACCAGAAAACAACTCTTGCTCGTAGGACCAGAAACTGCCTGTGATTCAACTCCATTTAGGACTGGGAAACAAATGCTAGCTCGCCTTGCAAGAAACACACTCTGCTTTTGAGAAAAGAGCACTCTTCTACTCTACTGTGTTTCCTATGGGGTCCGAACAGTGAGCTTGCTCAGAACAAAAGAACTGTGCTTCCTACACACACGGCCATATCTAGTTCAATTCTGCTTAGGAACCTGACAAGAACAGTAGTTCCTCTTCAGTCCAATACACTGTACTTGCTGGGAACAGACGCCAGTGCTATTTGTCCTGTGTATGGCAATGGCAGCGCAATAGTGACTCTTCTTACCAGAAAACAACTCTTGCTCTTAGGACCAGAAACTGCATGAGATTCAACTCCATTTAGGACTGGGAAACAAACGCGAGCTCGCCTTACAAGAAACACACTCTGCTTTTGAGAAAAGAGCACTCTTCTACTCTACTGTGTTTCCTCTGGGGCCAGAACAGTGAGCTTGCTCAGAACATAAGAACTGTGCTTCCTACACACACGGGTCATATCTAGTTCAACTCTGCTTAGGAAACGGAGAAGAACAGTAGCTCCTCTTCAGTCCAATACACTGTACTTGCGGGGAACAGACGCCAGTGCTATTTGCACTGTTTATGGCAATTGGAGCACAATAGTGACTTGTCTTACGAGAAAACAACTCTTGCTCGTAGGACAAAAAACTGCATGTGACTCAACTCCATTTAGGACTGGGAAACAAACGCTAGCTCGACTTCCAAGAAACACACTCTGCTTTTGAGAAAAGAGCACTCTTCTACTCTACTGTGTATCCTAGGTGTTCCGAACAATGAGCTTGCTCAGAACAAAGAAACTGTGCTTCCTACACACACGGCCATATCTAGTTCAAGTCTGCTTAGGAACCTGACAAGAATAGTAGATCCTCTTCAGTCCAATACACTGTACTTGCTGGGAACAGACGCCAGTGCTATTTGTTCTGTGTATGGCAATGGCAGCGCAATAGTGACTCTTCTTACCAGAAAACAACTCTTGCTTGTAGGTCCAGAAACTGCATGTGATTCAACTCCATTTAGGACTAGGAAACAAATGCTAGCTCGCCTTACAAAAACACACTCTGCTTTTGAGAAAAGAGCACTCTTCTACTCTACTGTGTTTCCAAAAGGGCCAGAAGAGTGAGCTTGTTCAGAACATAAGAACTGTGCTTCCTAAACACACGGGCCATATCTAGTTCAACTCTGCTTAGGAAACTGACAAGAAGAGTAGCTCCTCAGTCCGATACACTGTACTTGCTGGGAATAGACGCGAGAGCTATTTGCACTATGTATGGCAAGGGGAGCACAATAGTGACTTTCCTTACCAGAAAACAACTCTTGCTCTTTGGACCAGAAAGTGCATGAGATTCAACTCCATTTAGGACTGGGAAACAAACGCTAGCTCGCCTTACAAGAAACACACTCTGCTTTTGAGAAAAGAGCACTCTTCTACTCTACTGTGTTTCCAAAGGCCAGAACAGTGAGCTTGTTCAGAACATAAGAACTGTGCTTCCTACACACACGGGCCATATCTAGTTCAACTCTGCTTAGGAAACTGACAATAACAGTAGATCCTCTTCAGTCAAATACACTGTACTTGCTGGGAACAGACGCCAGTGCTATTTGTCCTGTGTATGGCAATGGCAATAGTGACTCTTCTTACCAGAAAACAACTCTTGCTCGTAGGACCAGAAACTGCATGTGATTCAACTACATTTAGGACTGGGAAAGAAATGCTAGCTCGCCTTACATGAAACACACTCTGCTTTTGAGAAAAGAGAACTCTTCTACTCTACTATGTTTCCTATGGGGTCCGAACAGTGAGCTTGCTCAGAACAAAAGAACTGTGCTTCCTACACACACGGGCCATATCTAGTTCAACTCTGCTTAGGAAACTGACAAGAACAGTAGCTCCTCTTCAGTCCGATACACTGTACTTGCTGGGAACAGACGCGAGTGCTATTTGCACTGTGTATGGGAATGGGAGCACAATAGTGACTCGTCTTACCAGAAAAAAAATTTGCTCGTAGGACAAAAAACTGCATGTGACTCAACTCCATTTAGGACTGGGAAAAAAACGCTAGCTCGCCTTACAAGAAACACACTCTGCTTTAGAGAAAAGAGCACTCTTCTACTGTACTGTGTTTCCTATGGGGCCAGAGCAGTGAGCTTGCTCAGAACATAAGAACTGTGCTTCATACACACACGGGCCATATCTAGTTGAACTCTGCTTAGGAACCTGACAAGAACAGTAGCTCCTCTTCAGTCCAATACACTGTAATTGCTGGGAACAGACATATGTGCTATTTGCACTGTGTATGGCAATGGGAGCGCAATAGTGACTTTCCTTACCAGAAAACAACTCTTGCTCGTAGGACCAGAAACTGCATGTGATTCCACTCCATTTAGGACTGGGAAACAAATGCTAGCTCGCCTAACAAGAAACACACTCTGCTTTTGAGAAAAGAGCACTCTTCTACTCTACTGTTTTTCCTATAGGGCCAGAACAATGAGCTTGCTCAGAACAAAAGAACTGTGCTTCCTACACACGGGCCATAACTAGTTCAACTCTGCTTAGGAAACTGACAAGAACAGTAGCTCCTCTTCAGTCTGATACACTGTAATTGCTGGGAACAGACGCGAGTGCTATTTACACTGTGTATGGCAATGGGAGTGCAATAGTGACTTTTCTTACCAGAAAACAACTCTTGCTCGTAGGACCAGAAACTGCATGTGATTCAACTCCATTTAGGACTGGGAAACAAATGCTAGCTCGCCTTACAAGAAACACACTCTGCTTTTGAGAAAAGAGCACTCTTCTACTCTACTGTGTTTCCTTTGGGGTCCGAACAGTGAGCTTGCTCAGAACAAATGAACTGTGCTTTCTACACACACGTCGCATATCTAATGAAACTCTGCTTAGGAAATAAACAAGAACAGTAGCTCCTCTTCAGTCCAATACACTGTACTTCCTGGGAACAGACGCGAGTGCTATTTGCACTGTGTATGGCATTGGAGCACAATAGTGACTTGTCTTACCAGAAAATAACTCTTCCTCATTGGACAAAAAACTGCATGTGACTCAACTCCATTTAGGACTGTGAAACAAACACTAGCTCTCCTTACAAGAAACACACTCTGCTTTAGAGAAAAGAGCACTCTTCTACTCTACTGTGTTTCCTATGTGTTCCGAACAGTGAGCTTGCTCAGAACAAAAAAAGTGTGCTACCTACACACACGGCCATATCTAGTTCAAGTCTGCTAAGGAACCTGACAAGAACAGTAGATCCTCTTCAGTCCAATACACTGTACTTGCTGGGAACAGACGCCAGTGCTATTTGTCCTGTGTATGGCAATGGCAGCGCAATAGTGACTCTTCTTACCAGAAAACAACTCTTGCTTGTAGGACCAGAAACTGCATGTGATTCAACTCCATTTAGGATTGGGAAACAAATGCTAGCTCGCCTTACAAAAACACACTCTGCTTTTGAGAAAAGAGCACTCTTCTACTCTACTGTGTTTCCAATAGGGCCAGAACAGTGAGCTTGTTCAGAACATAAGAACTGTGCTTCCTACACACACGGGCCATATCTGGTTCAACTCTGCTAAGGAAACTGACAAGAACGGTAGCTCCTCTTCAGTCCTATACACTGTACTTGCTGGGAATAGACGCGAGAGCTATTTGCACTATGTATGGCAAGGGGAACGCAATAGTGACTTTCCTTACCAGAAAACAACTCTTGCTCTTAGGACCAGAAACTGCATGATATTCAACTCCATTTAGGACTGGTAAACAAAAGCTAGCTCGCCTTACAAGAAACACACTCTGCTTTTGAGAAAAGAGCACTCTTCTACTCTACTGTGTTTCCTATGATGTCCGAACAGTGAGCTTGCTCAGAACAAAAGAACTGTGCTTCCTACACACACGGCCATATCTAGTTCAATTCTGCTTAGGAACCTGACAAGAACAGTAGATCCTCTTCAGTCCGATACACTGTACTTGCGTGGAACAGACGCGAGTGCTATTTGCACTGTGTATGGCATTGGAGCACAATAGTGACTTGTCTTACCAGAAAACAACTCCTGCTCGTAGGACAAAAAACTGCATGTGAGTCAACTCCATTTAGGACTGGGAAACTAATGCTAGCTCGCCTTACATGAAACACACTCTGCTTTTGAGAAAAGAGCACTCTTCTACTCTACTGTGTTTCCTATGTGTTCTGAACAGTGAGCTTGCTCAGAACAAAAAAACTGTGCTTCCTACACACACGGCCATATCTAGTTCAAGTCTGCTTAGGAACCTGACAAGAACAGTAGATCCTCTTCAGTCCAATACACTGTACTTGCTAGGAACAGACGCCAGTGCTATTTGTCCTGTGTATGGCAATGGCAGTACAATAGTGACTCTTCTTACCAGAAAACAACCCTTGCTCGTAGGACCAGAAACTGCATGTGATTCAACTCCATTTAGGACTGGGAAACAAATGCTAGCTCGCCTTACATGAAACACACTCTGCTTTTGAGAAAAGAGAACTCTTCTACTCTACTGTGTTTCCTATGGGGTCCGAACAGTGAGCTTGCTCAGAACAAAAGAACTGTGCTTCCTACACACACGGGCCATATCTAGTTCAACTCTGATTAGGAAACTGACAAGAACAGTAGCTCCTCTAGAGTCCGATACACTGTACTTGCTGGGAACAGACGCGAGTGCTATTTGCACTGTGTATGGCAATTGGAGCACAATAGTGACTTGTCTTACCAGAAAACAACTCTTGCTCATAGGACAAAAAACTGCATGTGACTCAACTCCATTTAGGACTGCTAAACAAACGCTAGCTCGACTTCCAAGAAACACACTCTGCTTTTGAGAAAAGAGCACTCTTCTACTCTACTGTGTTTCCTATGGGGTCCAAACAGTGAGCTTGCTCAGAGCAAAAGAACTGTGCTTCCTACACGCACAGACCATATCTAGTTCAACTCTGCTTAGTAAACTGACAAGAACAGTAGCTCCTATTCAGTCCAATACACTGTACTTGCTAGGAACAGACGCCAGTGCTATTTGTCCTGTGTATGGCAATGGCAGTGCAATAGTGACTCTTCTTACCAGAAAACAACCCTTGCTCGTAGGACCAGAAACTGCATGTGATTCAACTCCATTTAGGACTAGGAAACAAACGCCAGCTCGCCTTACAAAAACACACTCTGCTTTTGAGAAAAGAGCACTCTTCTACTCTACTGTGTTTCCTATGTGTTCTGAAAAGTGAGCTTGCTCAGAAAAAAAAAACTGTGCTTCCTACACACGGGCCATATCTAGTTCAACTCTGCTTTGGAAACTGACAAGAACAGTAGCTCCTCTTCAGTCTGATACACTGTACTTGCTGCGAACAGACGCGAGTGCTATTTGCACTGTGTATGGCAATGGGAGCCCAATAGTGACTTTCCTTACCAGAAAACAACTCTTGCTCGTAAGACCAGAAACTGCCTGTGATTCAACTCCATTTAGGACGGGGAAACAAACTCTAGCTCACCTTACATGAAACACACTCTGCTTTTCAGAAAAGAGCACTCTTCTACTGTACTGTGTTTCCTATGGGGTCCGAACAGTGAGCTTGCTCAGAACAAAAGAACTGTGCTTCCTACACACACGGGCCATATCTAGTTCAACTGTGCTTAGGAAACTGACAAGAACAGTAGCTCCTCTTCCGTCCAATACACTGTACTTGCGGGGAACAGACGCGAGTGCTATTTGCATTGTGTATGGCAATTGGAGAACAATAGTAACTTGTCTTACCAGAAAACAACTTTTGCTCATAGGACAAAAAACTGCATGTGACTCAACTCCATTTAGGACTGGGAAACAAACGCTAGCTCGCCTTACAAGAAACAAACTCTGCTTTTGAGAAAAGAGCAATCTTCTACTCTACTGTGTTTCCTATGTGTTCCGAACAGTGAGCTTGTTCAGAACAAAAAAACTGTGCTTCCTACACACACGGCCATATCTAGTTCAAGTCTGCTTAGGAACCTGACAAGAACAGAAGATCCTCTTCAGTCCAATACACTGTACTTGCTGGGAACACACGCCAGTGCTATTTGTCCTGTGTATGGCAATTGGAGCACAATAGTGACTTGTCTTACCAGAAAACAACTCTTGCTCGTAGGACAAAAAACTGCATGTGACTCAACTCCATTTAGGACTGGGAAACAAACACTAGCTCGACTTCCAAGAAACACACTCTGCTTTTGATAAAAGAGCACTCTTCTACTCTACTGTGTTTCCTATAGGGCCAGAACTGTGAGCTTGCTCAGAACAAAAAAACTGTGCTTCCTACTCACACGGCCATATCTAGTTCAAGTCTGCTTAGGAACCTGACAAGTTCAGTAGATCCTCTTCAGTTCAATACACTGTACTTGCTGGGAACAGACGCCAGTGCTATGTGTCCTGAGTATGGCAAAGGCAGCGCAATAGTTACTCTTCTTAACAGAAAACAACAATTGCTCTTAGGACCAGACACTGCATGTGATTCAACTCCATTTAGGACTGGGAAACAAACTCTAGCTCGCTTTACAAGAAACACACTCTGCTTTTGAGAAAAGAGCACTCTTCTACTCTACTGTGTTTCCTATAAGGCCAGAACAGTGAGCTTGCTCAGAAAAAAAGAACTGTGCTTCCTACACACGGGCCATAACTAGTTCAACTTTGCTTAGGAAACTGACAAGAACAGTAGCTCCTCTTCAGTCCGATACACTGTACTTGCTGGGAACAGACGCCAGTGCTATTTGTCCTGTGTATGGCAATGGGAGCGCAATAGTGACTTTCCTTACCAGAAAACAACTCTTGATCGTAGGACCAGAAACTGCATGTGATTCAACTCCATTTAGGACTGGGAAACAAATGCTAGCTCGCCTTACATGAAACAAACTCTGCTTTTGAGAAAAGAGCACTCTTCTAATCTACTGTGCTTCCTATGGGGTCCGAACAGTGAGCTTGCTCAGAACAAAAGAACTGTGCTTCCTACACACACGGGCCATATCTAGTTCAACTCTGCTTAGGAAACTGACAAGAACAGTAGATCTTCTTCAGTCCAATACACTGTACTTGCGGGGAACAGACGCGAGTGCTATTTGCACTGTGTATGGCAATTGGAGCACAATAGTGACTCGTCTTACAAGAAAACAATTTTTGCTCGTAGGACAAAAAACTGCATGTGACTCAACTCCATTTAGGACTGGGAAACAAACGCTAGCTCGCCTTACAAGTGCTTTTGAGAAAAGAGCACTCTTCTACTCTACTGTGTTTCCTATGGGGTCCAAACAGTGAGCTTGCTCAGAACAAAAGAACTGTGCTTCCTACACACACGGACCATATCTAGTTCAACTCTGCTTAGTAAACTGACAAGGAAGAGTAGCTCCTATTCAGTCCAATACACTGTACTTGCTGGGAAAAGGCGCCAGTGCTATTTGCCTTGTGAAGGGCAATGGGAGCGCAATAGTGACTTTCCTTACCAGAAAACAACTCTTGTTCCTAGGACCAGAAACTGCATGTGATTCAAATCCATTTAGGACTAGGAAAGAAATGCTAGCTCGCCTTACAAAAACACACTCTGCTTTTGAGAAAAGAGCACTCTTCTACTCTACTGTGTTTCCTATAGGGCCAGAAGAGTGAACTTGCTCAGAACATAAGAACTGTGCTTCCTACACACACGGGCCATATCTAGTTCAACTCTGCTCAGGAAACTGACAAGAACAGTAGCTCCTCTTCAGTCTGATACACTGTACTTACTGGGAACAGACGCGAGAGCTATTTGCACTGTGTATGGCAAGGGGAGCTCAATAGTGACTTTCCTTACCAGTGAACAACTCTTGCTCATAGGAGCAGAAACTGCATGTGATTCAACTCCATTTAGGACTGGGAAACAAATGCTAGCTTGCCTTACATGAAACACACTCTGCTTTTGAGAAAAGAGCACTCTTCTACTCTACTGTGTTTCCTATGTGTTCCAAACAGTGAGCTTGCACAGAACAAAAAAACTGTGCTTCCTACACACACGGCCATATCTAATTCAACTCTGCTTAGGAAACTGACAAGAAAACTAGATCCTCTTCAGACAAATACACTGTACTTGCTGGGAACAGACGCCAGTGCTATTTGTCCTGTGTATGGCAATGGCAGTGCAATAGTGACTCTTCTTACCAGAAAACAACTCTTGCTCGTAGGACCAGAAACTGCATGTGATTCCACTCCATTTAGGACTGGGAAACATACGCTAGCTCGCCTTACAAGAAACACACTTTGCTTTTGAGAAAAGAGCACTCTTCTACTCTACTGTGTTTCCTATAGGGCCAGAACAATGAGCTTGCTCAGAACAAAAGAACTGTGCTTCCTACACACGGGCCATAACTAGTTCAACTCTGCTTAGGAAACTGACAAGAACAGTAGCTCCTCTTCAGTCTGATACACTGTAATTGTTTGCAACAGACGCGAGTGCTATTTACACTGTGTATGGCAATGGGAGTGCAATAGTGACTTTTCTTACCAGAAAACAACTCTTGCTCGTAGGACCAGAAACTGCATGTGATTCAACTCCATTTAGGACTGGGAAACAAATGCTAGCTCGCCTTACAAGAAACACCCTCTGCTTTTGAGAAAAGAGCACTCTTCTACTCTACTGTGTTTCCTTTGGGGTCCGAACAGTGAGCTTGCTCAGAACAAAAGAACTGTGCTTCCTACACACACGGGCCATATCTAGTTCAACTCTGCTTAGGAAACTGACAAGAACAGTAGCTCCTCTTCAGTCCGATACACTGTACTTGCTGGGAACAGACGCGAGTGCTATTTGCACTGTGTATGGCAACTGGAGCACAATAGTGACTCGTCTTACCAGAAAAAAACTCTTGCTCGTAGGACAAAAAACTGCATGTAACTCAACTCCATTTAGGACTGGGAAACAAACGCTAGCTCGCCTTACAGGAAACACAATCTGCTTTAGAGAAAAGAGCACTCTTCTACTCTACTGTGTTTCCTATGGTGTCCGAACAGTGAGCTTGCTCAGAACAAAAGAACTGTGCTTCCTACACACACGGGCCATATCTAGTACAACTCTGCTTAGGAAACTGACAAGAACAGTAGCTCCTCTTCAGTCCGATACACTGTACTTGCTGTGAACAGACGCGAGTGCTATTTGCACTGTGTACGGCAATGGGAGCACAATATTGACTTTACTTACCAGAAAACAACTCTTGCTCGTAAGACCAGAAACTGCATGTGATTCAACTCCATTTAGGACTGGGAAACAAACGCCAGCTCGACTTCCAAGAAACACACTCTGCTTTTGAGAAAAGAGCACTCTTCTACTCTACTGTGTTTCCTAAGGGGTCCAAACAGTGAGCTTGCTCAGAAAAAAAAATCTGTGCTTCCTACACACGGGCCATATCTAGTTCAACTCTGCTTTGGAAACTGACAAGAACAGTAGCTCCTCTTCAGTCTGATACACTGTACTTGCTGGGAACAGACTCGAGTGCTATTCGCACTGTGTATGGCAATGGGAGCCCAATAGTGACTTTCCTTACCAGAAAACAACTCTTGCTCGTAAGACCAGAAACTGCATGTGATTCAACTCCATTTAGGACGGGGAAACAAACTCTAGCTCGCCTTACATGAAACACACTCTGCTTTTCAGAAAAGAGCACGCTTCTACTCTACTGTGTTTCCTATGGGGTCCAAACAGTTAGCTTGCTCAGAACAAAAGAACTGTGCTTCCTACACACACGGGCCATATCTAGTTCAACTCTGCTTAGGAAACTGACAAGAACAGTAGCTCCTCTTCCGTCCAATACACTGTACTTGCGGGGAACAGACGCGAGTGCTATTTGCATTGTGTATGGCAATTGGAGAACATTAGTGACTTGTCTTACCAGAAAACAACTTTTGCTCATAGGACAAAAAACTGCATGTGACTCAACTCCATTTAGGACTGGGAAACAAACGCTAGCTCGCCTTACAAGAAACAAACTCTGCTTTTGAGAAAAGAGCACTCTTCTACTCTACTGTGTTTCCTTTGTGTTCCGAACAGTGAGCTTGCTCAGAACAAAAAAACTGTGCTTCCTACACACACGGCCATATCTAGTTCAAGTCTGCTTAGGAACCTGACAAGAACAGTAGATCCTCTTCAGTCCAATACACTGTACTTGCTGGGAACAGATGCGAGTGCTATTTGCACTGTGTATGGCAATGGGAGCGCAATAGTGACTTTCCTTACCAGAAAATAACTGTTGCTCGTAAGACCAGAAACTGCATGTGATTCAACTCCATTTAGGACTGGGAAACAATTGCTAGCTCGCCTTACATGTAACACACTCTGCTTTTGAGAAAAGAGCACTCTTCTACTCTACTGTGTTTCCTATGTGTTCTGAAAAGTAAGCTTGCTCAGAAAAAAAAAACTGTGCTTCCTACACACGGGCCATATCTAGTTCAACTCTGCTTTGGAAACTGACAAGAACAGTAGCTCCTCTTCAGTCTGATACACTGTACTTGCTGCGAACAGACGCGAGTGCTATTTGCACTGTGTATGGCAATGGGAGCCCAATAGTGACTTTCCTTACCAGAAAACAACTCTTGCTCGTAAGACCAGAAACTGCATGTGATTCAACTCCATTTAGGATGGGGAAACAAACTCTAGCTCGCCTTACATGAAACACACTCTGCTTTTCAGAAAAGAGCACTCTTCTACTCTACTGTGTTTCCTATGGGGTCCGAACAGTGAGCTTGCTCAGAACAAAAGAACTGTGCTTCCTACACACACGGGCCATATCTAGTTCAACTGTGCTTAGGAAACTGACAAGAACAGTAGCTCCTCTTCCGTCCAATACACTGTACTTGCGGGGAACAGACGCGAGTGCTATTTGCATTGTGTATGGCAATTGGAGAACAATAGTGACTTGTCTTACCAGAAAACAACTTTTGCTCATAGGACAAAAAACTGCATGTGACTCAACTCCATTTAGGACTGGGAAACAAACGCTAGCTCGCCTTACAAGAAACAAACTCTGCTTTTGAGAAAAGAGCACTCTTCTACTCTACTGTGTTTCCTATGTGTTCCGAACAGTGAGCTTGTTCAGAACAAAAAAACTGTGCTTCCAACACACACGGCCATATCTAGTTCAAGTCTGCTTAGGAACCTGACAAGAACAGTAAATCCTCTTCAGTCCAATACACTGTACTTGCTGGGAACACACGCCAGTGCTATTTGTCCTGTGTATGGCAATAGGAGCACAATAATGACTTGTCTTACCAGAAAACAACTCTTGCTCGTAGGACAAAAAACTGCATGTGACTCAACTCCATTTAGGACTGGGAAACAAACACTAGCTCGACTTCCAAGAAACACACTCTGCTTTTGATAAAAGAGCACTCTTCTACTCTACTGTGTTTCCTATAGGGCCAGAACAGTGAGCTTGCTCAGAACAAAAAAACTGTGCTTCCTACTCACACGGCCATATCTAGTTCAAGTCTGCTTAGGAACCTGACAAGTACAGTAGATCCTCTTCAGTTCAATACACTGTACTTGCTGGGAACAGACGCCAGTGCTATGTGTCCTGAGTATGGCAAAGGCAGCGCAATAGTTACTCTTCTTAACAGAAAACAACTCTTGCTCTTAGGACCAGAAACTGCATGTGATTCAACTCCATTTAGGACTGGGAAACAAACGCTAGCTCGCCTTACAAGAAACACACTCTGCTTTTGAGAAAAGAGCACTCTTCTACTCTACTGTGTTTCGTATAAGGCCAGAACAGTGAGCTTGCTCAGAAAAAAAGAACTGTGCTTCCTACACACGGGCCATAACTAGTTCAACTTTGCTTAGGAAACTGACAAGAACAGTAGCTCCTCTTCAGTCCGATACACTGTACTTGCTGGGAACAGACGCCAGTGCTATTTGTCCTGTGTATGGCAATGGGAGCGCAATAGTGACTTTCCTTACCAGAAAACAACTCTTGATCGTAGGACCAGAAACTGCATGTGATTCAACTCCATTTAGGACTGGGAAACAAATGCTAGCTCGCCTTACATGAAACAAACTCTGCTTTTGAGAAAAGAGCACTCTTCTAATCTACTGTGCTTCCTATGGGGTCCGAACAGTGAGCTTGCTCAGAACAAAAGAACTGTGCTTCCTACACACACGGGCCATATCTAGTTCAACTCTGCTTAGGAAACTGACAAGAACAGTAGATCTTCTTCAGTCCAATACACTGTACTTGCGGGGAACAGACGCGAGTGCTATTTGCACTGTGTATGGCAATTGGAGCACAATAGTGACTCGTCTTACAAGAAAACAATTTTTGCTCGTAGGACAAAAAACTGCATGTGACTCAACTCCATTTAGGACTGGGAAACAAACGCTAGCTCGCCTTACAAGTGCTTTTGAGAAAAGAGCACTCTTCTACTCTACTGTGTTTCCTATGGGGTCCAAACAGTGAGCTTGCTCAGAACAAAAGAACTGTGCTTCCTACACACACGGACCATATCTAGTTCAACTCTGCTTAGTAAACTGACAAGGAAGAGTAGCTCCTATTCAGTCCAATACACTGTACTTGCTGGGAAAAGGCGCCAGTGCTATTTGCCTTGTGAAGGGCAATGGGAGCGCAATAGTGACTTTCCTTACCAGAAAACAACTCTTGTTCCTAGGACCAGAAACTGCATGTGATTCAAATCCATTTAGGACTAGGAAAGAAATGCTAGCTCGCCTTACAAAAACACACTCTGCTTTTGAGAAAAGAGCACTCTTCTACTCTACTGTGTTTCCTTTAGGGCCAGAAGAGTGAACTTGCTCAGAACATAAGAACTGTGCTTCCTACACACACGGGCCATATCTAGTTCAACTCTGCTTAGGAAACTGACAAGAACAGTAGCTCCTCTTCAGTCTGATACACTGTACTTACTGGGAACAGACGCGAGAGCTATTTGCACTGTGTATGGCAAGGGGAGCTCAATAGTGACTTTCCTTACCAGTGAACAATTCTTGCTCGTAGGAGCAGAAACTGCATGTGATTCAACTCCATTTAGGACTGGGAAACAAATGCTAGCTTGCCTTACATGAAACACACTCTGCTTTTGAGAAAAGAGCACTCTTCTACTCTACTGTGTTTCCTATGTTTTCCAAACAGTGAGCTTGCACAGAACAAAAAAACTGTGCTTCCTACACACACGGCCATATCTAATTCAACTCTGCTTAGGAAACTGACAAGAAAACTAGATCCTCTTCAGTCAAATACACTGTACTTGCTGGGAACAGACGCCAGTGCTATTTGTCCTGTGTATGGCAATGGCAGTGCAATAGTGACTCTTCTTACCAGAAAACAACTCTTGCTCGTAGGACCAGAAACTGCATGTGATTCCACTCCATTTAGGACTGGGAAACATACGCTAGCTCGCCTTACAAGAAACACACTTTGCTTTTGAGAAAAGAGCACTCTTCTACTCTACTGTGTTTCCTATAGGGCTAGAACAATGAGCTTGCTCAGAACAAAAGAACTGTACTTCCTACACACGGGCCATAACTAGTTCAACTCTGCTTAGGAAACTGACAAGAACAGTAGCTCCTCTTCAGTCTGATACACTGTAATTGTTTGCAACAGACGCGAGTGGTATTTACACTGTGTATGGCAATGGGAGTGCAATAGTGACTTTTCTTACCAGAAAACAACTCTTGCTCGTAGGACCAGAAACTGCATGTGATTCAACTCCATTTAGGACTGGGAAACAAATGCTAGCTCGCCTTACAAGAAACACCCTCTGCTTTTGAGAAAAGAGCACTCTTCTACTCTACTGTGTTTCCTTTGGGGTCCGAACAGTGACCTTGCTCAGAACAAATGAACTGTGCTTTCTACACACACGTCGCATATCTAATGAAACTCTGCTTAGGAAATAAACAAGAACAGTAGCTCCTCTTCAGTCCAATACACTGTACTTGCTGGGAACAGACGCGAGTGCTATTTGCACTGTGTATGGCATTGGAGCACAATAGTGACTTGACTTACCAGAAAATAACTCTTCCTCATTGGACAAAAAACTGCATGTGACTCAACTCCATTTAGGACTGGGACACAAACGCTAGCTCTCCTTACAAGAAACACACTCTGCTTTAGAGAAAAGAACACTCTTCTACTCTACTGTGTTTCCAATATTTCCGAACAGTGAGCTTGCTCAGAACAAAAAAAGTGTGCTACCTACACACATGGCCATATCTAGTTCAAGTCTGCTAAGGAACCTGACAAGAACAGTAGATCCTCTTCAGTCCAATACACTGTACTTGCTGGGAACAGACGCCAGTGCTATTTGTCCTGTGTATGGCAATGGCAGCGCAATAGTGACTCTTCTTACCAGAAAACAACTCTTGCTTGTAGGACCAGAAACTGCATGTGATTCAACTCCATTTAGGACTGGGAAAAAAACGCTAGCTCGCCTTACAAAAACACACTCTGCTTTTGAGAAAAGAGCACTCTTCTACTCTACTGTGTTTCCTATGGGGTCCGAACAGTGAGCTTGCTCAGAACAAAAGAACTGTGCTTCCTACACACACGGGCCATATCTAGTTCAACTCTGCTTAGGAAACTGACAAGAACAGTAGCTCCTCTTCAGTCCGATACACTGTACTTGCTGGGAACAGACGCGAGTGCTATTTGCACTGTGTATGGCAACTGGAGCACAATAGTGACTCGTCTTACCAGAAAAAAACTCTTGCTCGTAGGACAAAAAACTGCATGTAACTCAACTCCATTTAGGACTGGGAAACAAACGCTAGCTCGCCTTACAGGAAACACAATCTGCTTTAGAGAAAAGAGCACTCTTCTACTCTACTGTGTTTCCTATGGTGTCCGAACAGTGAGCTTGCTCAGAACAAAAGAACTGTGCTTCCTACACACACGGGCCATATCTAGTACAACTCTGCTTAGGAAACTGACAAGAACAGTAGCTCCTCTTCAGTCCGATACACTGTACTTGCTGGGAACAGACGCGAGTGCTATTTGCACTGTGTACGGCAATGGGAGCACAATATTGACTTTACTTACCAGAAAACAACTCTTGCTCGTAAGACCAGAAACTGCATGTGATTCAACTCCATTTAGGACTGGGAAACAAATGCTAGCTCGACTTCCAAGAAACACACTCTGCTTTTGAGAAAAGAGCACTCTTCTACTCTACTGTGTTTCCTAAGGGGTCCAAACAGTGAGCTTGCTCAGAAAAAAAAATCTGTGCTTCCTACACACGGGCCATATCTAGTTCAACTCTGCTTTGGAAACTGACAAGAACAGTAGCTCCTCTTCAGTCTGATACACTGTACTTGCTGGGAACAGACTCGAGTGCTATTTGCACTGTGTATGGCAATGGGAGCCCAATAGTGACTTTCCTTACCAGAAAACAACTCTTGCTCGTAAGACCAGAAACTGCATGTGATTCAACTCCATTTAGGACGGGGAAACAAACTCTAGCTCGCCTTACATGAAACACACTCTGCTTTTCAGAAAAGAGCACGCTTCTACTCTACTGTGTTTCCTATGGGGTCCGAACAGTGAGCTTGCTCAGAACAAAAGAACTGTGCTTCCTACACACACGGGCCATATCTAGTTCAACTCTGCTTAGGAAACTGACAAGAACAGTAGCTCCTCTTCAGTCTGATACACTGTACTTGCGGGGAACAGACGCGAGTGCTATTTGCATTGTGTATGGCATTTGGAGAACATTAGTGACTTGTCTTACCAGAAAACAACTTTTGCTCATAGGACAAAAAACTGCATGTGACTCAACTCCATTTAGGACTGGGAAACAAACGCTAGCTCGCCTTACAAGAAACAAACTCTGCTTTTGAGAAAAGAGCACTCTTCTACTCTACTGTGTTTCCTTTGTGTTCCGAACAGTGAGCTTGCTCAGAACAAAAAAACTGTGCTTCCTACACACGGCCATATCTAGTTCAAGTCTGCTTAGGAACCTGACAAGAACAGTAGATCCTCTTCAGTCCAATACACTGTACTTGCTGGGAACAGATGCGAGTGCTATTTGCACTGTGTATGGCAATGGGAGCGCAATAGTGACTTTCCTTACCAGAAAATAACTCTTGCTCGTAAGACCAGAAACTGCATGTGATTCAACTCCATTAGGGACTGGGAAACAAATGCTAGCTCGCCTTACATGTAACACACTCTGCTTTTGAGAAAAGAGCACTCTTCTACTCTACTGTGTTTCCTATGTGTTCTGAAAAGTGAGCTTGCTCAGAAAAAAAAAACTGTGCTTCCTACACACGGGCCATATCTAGTTCAACTCTGCTTTGGAAACTGACAAGAACAGTAGCTCCTCTTCAGTCTGATACACTGTACTTGCTGCGAACAGACGCGAGTGCTATTTGCACTGTGTATGGCAATGGGAGCCCAATAGTGACTTTCCTTACCAGAAAACAACTCTTGCTCGTAAGACCAGAAACTGCATGTGATTCAACTCCATTTAGGACGGGGAAACAAACTCTAGCTCGCCTTACATGAAACACACTCTGCTTTTCAGAAAAGAGCACTCTTCTACTCTACTGTGTTTCCTATGGGGTCCGAACAGTGAGCTTGCTCAGAACAAAAGAACTGTGCTTCCTACACACACGGGCCATATCTAGTTCAACTGTGCTTAGGAAACTGACAAGAACAGTAGCTCCTCTTCCGTCCAATACACTGTACTTGCGGGGAACAGACGCGAGTGCTATTTGCATTGTGTATGGCAATTGGAGAACAATAGTGACTTGTCTTACCAGAAAACAACTTTTGCTCATAGGACAAAAAACTGCATGTGACTCAACTCCATTTAGGACTGGGAAACAAACGCTAGCTCGCCTTATAAGAAACAAACTCTGCTTTTGAGAAAAGAGCACTCTTCTACTCTACTGTGTTTCCTATGTGTTCCGAACAGTGAGCTTGCTCAGAACAAAAAAACTGTGCTTCCAACACACACGGCCATATCTAGTTCAAGTCTGCTTAGGAACCTGACAAGAACAGTAAATCCTCTTCAGTCCAATACACTGTACTTGCTGGGAACACACGCCAGTGCTATTTGTCCTGTGTATGGCAATTGGAGCACAATAGTGACTTGTCTTACCAGAAAACAACTCTTGCTCGTAGGACAAAAAACTGCATGAGACTCAACTCCATTTAGGACTGGGAAACAAACACTAGCTCGACTTCCAAGAAACACACTCTGCTTTTGATAAAAGAGCACTCTTCTACTCTACTGTGTTTCCTATAGGGCCAGAACAGTGAGCTTGCTCAGAACAAAAAAACTGTGCTTCCTACTCACACGGCCATATCTAGTTCAAGTCTGCTTAGGAACCTGACAAGTACAGTAGATCCTCTTCAGTTCAATACACTGTACTTGCTGGGAACAGACGCCAGTGCTATGTGTCCTGAGTATGGCAAAGGCAGCGCAATAGTTACTCTTCTTAACAGAAAACAACTCTTGCTCTTAGGACCAGAAACTGCATGTGATTCAACTCCATTTAGGACTGGGAAACAAACTCTAGCTCGCTTTACAAGAAACACACTCTGCTTTTGAGAAAAGAGCACTCTTCTACTCTACTGTGTTTCGTATAAGGCCAGAACAGTGAGCTTGCTCAGAAAAAAAGAACTGTGCTTCCTACACACGGGCCATAACTAGTTCAACTTTGCTTAGGAAACTGACAAGAACAGTAGCTCCTCTTCAGTCCGATACACTGTACTTGCTGGGAACAGACGCCAGTGCTATTTGTCCTGTGTATGGCAATGGGAGCGCAATAGTGACTTTCCTTACCAGAAAACAACTCTTGATCGTAGGACCAGAAACTGCATGTGATTCAACTCCATTTAGGACTGGGAAACAAATGCTAGCTCGCCTTACATGAAACAAACTCTGCTTTTGAGAAAAGAGCACTCTTCTAATCTACTGTGCTTCCTATGGGGTCCGAACAGTGAGCTTGCTCAGAACAAAAGAACTGTGCTTCCTACACACACGGGCCATATCTAGTTCAACTCTGCTTAGGAAACTGACAAGAACAGTAGATCTTCTTCAGTCCAATACACTGTACTTGCGGGGAACAGACGCGAGTGCTATTTGCACTGTGTATGGCAATTGGAGCACAATAGTGACTCGTCTTACAAGAAAACAATTTTTGCTCGTAGGACAAAAAACTGCATGTGACTCAACTCCATTTAGGACTGGGAAACAAACGCTAGCTCGCCTTACAAGTGCTTTTGAGAAAAGAGCACTCTTCTACTCTACTGTGTTTCCTATGTGGTCCAAACAGTGAGCTTGCTCAGAACAAAAGAACTGTGCTTCCTACACACACGGACCATATCTAGTTCAACTCTGCTTAGTAAACTGACAAGGAAGAGTAGCTCCTATTCAGTCCAATACACTGTACTTGCTGGGAAAAGGCGCCAGTGCTATTTGCCTTGTGAAGGGCAATGGGAGCGCAATAGTGACTTTCCTTACCAGAAAACAACTCTTGTTCCTAGGACCAGAAACTGCATGTGATTCAAATCCATTTAGGACTAGGAAAGAAATGCTAGCTCGCCTTACAAAAACACACTCTGCTTTTGAGAAAAGAGCACTCTTCTACTCTACTGTGTTTCCTATAGGGCCAGAAGAGTGAACTTGCTCAGAACATAAGAACTGTGCTTCCTACACACACGGGCCATATCTAGTTCAACTCTGCTTAGGAAACTGACAAGAACAGTAGCTCCTCTTCAGTCTGATACACTGTACTTACTGGGAACAGACGCGAGAGCTATTTGCACTGTGTATGGCAAGGGGAGCTCAATAGTGACTTTCCTTACCAGTGAACAACTCTTGCTCGTAGGAGCAGAAACTGCATGTGATTCAACTCCATTTAGGACTGGGAAACAAATGCTAGCTTGCCTTACATGAAACACACTCTGCTTTTGAGAAAAGAGCACTCTTCTACTCTACTGTGTTTCCTATGTGTTCCAAACAGTGAGCTTGCACAGAACAAAAAAACTGTGCTTCCTACACACACGGCCATATCTAATTCAACTCTGCTTAGGAAACTGACAAGAAAACTAGATCCTCTTCAGTCAAATACACTGTACTTGCTGGGAACAGACGCCAGTGCTATTTGTCCTGTGTATGGCAATGGCAGTGCAATAGTGACTCTTCTTACCAGAAAACAACTCTTGCTCGTAGGACCAGAAACTGCATGTGATTCCACTCCATTTAGGACTGGGAAACATACGCTAGCTCGCCTTACAAGAAACACACTTTGCTTTTGAGAAAAGAGCACTCTTCTACTCTACTGTGTTTCCTATAGGGCTAGAACAATGAGCTTGCTCAGAACAAAAGAACTGTGCTTCCTACACACGGGCCATAACTAGTTCAACTCTGCTTAGGAAACTGACAAGAACAGTAGCTCCTCTTCAGTCTGATACACTGTAATTGTTTGCAACAGACGCGAGTGGTATTTACACTGTGTATGGCAATGGGAGTGCAATAGTGACTTTTCTTACCAGAAAACAACTCTTGCTCGTAGGACCAGAAACTGCATGTGATTCAACTCCATTTAGGACTGGGAAACAAATGCTAGCTCGCCTTACAAGAAACACCCTCTGCTTTTGAGAAAAGAGCACTCTTCTACTCTACTGTGTTTCCTTTGGGGTCCGAACAGTGACCTTGCTCAGAACAAATGAACTGTGCTTTCTACACACACGTCGCATATCTAATGAAACTCTGCTTAGGAAATAAACAAGAACAGTAGCTCCTCTTCAGTCCAATACACTGTACTTGCTGGGAACAGACGCGAGTGCTATTTGCACTGTGTATGGCATTGGAGCACAATAGTGACTTGACTTACCAGAAAATAACTCTTCCTCATTGGACAAAAAACTGCATGTGACTCAACTCCATTTAGGACTGGGACACAAACGCTAGCTCTCCTTACAAGAAACACACTCTGCTTTAGAGAAAAGAACACTCTTCTACTCTACTGTGTTTCCAATATTTCCAAACAGTGAGCTTGCTCAGAACAAAAAAAGTGTGCTACCTACACACATGGCCATATCTAGTTCAAGTCTGCTAAGGAACCTGACAAGAACAGTAGATCCTCTTCAGTCCAATACACTGTACTTGCTGGGAACAGACGCCAGTGCTATTTGTCCTGTGTATGGCAATGGCAGCGCAATAGTGACTCTTCTTACCAGAAAACAACTCTTGCTTGTAGGACCAGAAACTGCATGTGATTCAACTCCATTTAGGACTGGGAAAAAAACGCTAGCTCGCCTTACAAAAACACACTCTGCTTTTGAGAAAAGAGCACTCTTCTACTCTACTGTGTTTCCTATGGGGTCCGAACAGTGAGCTTGCTCAGAACAAAAGAACTGTGCTTCCTACACACACGGGCCATATCTAGTTCAACTCTGCTTAGGAAACTGACAAGAACAGTAGCTCCTCTTCAGTCCGATATACTGTACTTGCTGGGAACAGACGTGAGTGCTATTTGCACTGTGTATGGCAACTGGAGCACAATAGTGACTCGTCTTACCAGAAAAAAACTCTTGCTCGTAGGACAAAAAACTGCATGTAACTCAACTCCATTTAGGACTGGGAAACAAACGCTAGCTCGCCTTACAGGAAACACAATCTGCTTTAGAGAAAAGAGCACTCTTCTACTCTACTGTGTTTCCTATGGTGTCCGAACAGTGAGCTTGCTCAGAACAAAAGAACTGTGCTTCCTACACACACGGGCCATATCTAGTACAACTCTGCTTAGGAAACTGACAAGAACAGTAGCTCCTCTTCAGTCCGATACACTGTACTTGCTGGGAACAGACGCGAGTGCTATTTGCACTGTGTACGGCAATGGGAGCACAATATTGACTTTACTTACCAGAAAACAACTCTTGCTCGTAAGACCAGAAACTGCATGTGATTCAACTCCTTTTAGGACTGGGAAACAAATGCTAGCTCGACTTCCAAGAAACACACTCTGCTTTTGAGAAAAGAGCACTCTTCTACTCTACTGTGTTTCCTAAGGGGTCCAAACAGTGAGCTTGCTCAGAAAAAAAATCTGTGCTTCCTACACACGGGCCATATCTAGTTCAACTCTGCTTTGGAAACTGACAAGAACAGTAGCTCCTCTTCAGTCTGATACACTGTACTTGCTGGGAACAGACTCGAGTGCTATTTGCACTGTGTATGGCAATGGGAGCCCAATAGTGACTTTCCTTACCAGAAAACAACTCTTGCTCGTAAGACCAGAAACTGCATGTGATTCAACTCCATTTAGGACGGGGAAACAAACTCTAGCTCGCCTTACATGAAACACACTCTGCTTTTCAGAAAAGAGCACGCTTCTACTCTACTGTGTTTCCTATGGGGTCCGAACAGTGAGCTTGCTCAGAACAAAAGAACTGTGCTTCCTACACACACGGGCCATATCTAGTTCAACTCTGCTTAGGAAACTGACAAGAACAGTAGCTCCTCTTCAGTCTGATACACTGTACTTGCGGGGAACAGACGCGAGTGCTATTTGCATTGTGTATGGCAATTGGAGAACATTAGTGACTTGTCTTACCAGAAAACAACTTTTGCTCATAGGACAAAAAACTGCATGTGACTCAACTCCATTTAGGACTGGGAAACAAACGCTAGCTCGCCTTACAAGAAACAAACTCTGCTTTTGAGAAAAGAGCACTCTTCTACTCTACTGTGTTTCCTTTGTGTTCCGAACAGTGAGCTTGCTCAGAACAAAAAAACTGTGCTTCCTACACACACGGCCATATCTAGTTCAAGTCTGCTTAGGAACCTGACAAGAACAGTAGATCCTCTTCAGTCCAATACACTGTACTTGCTGGGAACAGATGCGAGTGCTATTTGCACTGTGTATGGCAATGGGAGCGCAATAGTGACTTTCCTTACTAGAAAATAACTCTTGCTCGTAAGACCAGAAACTGCATGTGATTCAACTCCATTTAGGACTGGGAAACAAATGCTAGCTCGCCTTACATGTAACACACTCTGCTTTTGAGAAAAGAGCACTCTTCTACTCTACTGTGTTTCCTATGTGTTCTGAAAAGTGAGCTTGCTCAGAAAAAAAAACTGTGCTTCCTACACACGGGCCATATCTAGTTCAACTCTGCTTTGGAAACTGACAAGAACAGTAGCTCCTCTTTAGTCTGATACACTGTACTTGCTGCGAACAGACGCGAGTGCTATTTGCACTGTGTATGGCAATGGGAGCCCAATAGTGACTTTCCTTACCAGAAAACAACTCTTGCTCGTAAGACCAGAAACTGCATGTGATTCAACTCCATTTAGGACGGGGAAACAAACTCTAGCTCGCCTTACATGAAACACACTCTGCTTTTCAGAAAAGAGCACTCTTCTACTCTACTGTGTTTCCTATGGGGTCCGAACTGTGAGCTTGCTCAGAACAAAAGAACTGTGCTTCCTACACACACGGGCCATATCTAGTTCAACTGTGCTTAGGAAACTGACAAGAACAGTAGCTCCTCTTCCGTCCAATACACTGTACTTGCGGGGAACAGACGCGAGTGCTATTTGCATTGTGTATGGCAATTGGAGAACAATAGTGACTTGTCTTACCAGAAAACAACTTTTGCTCATAGGACAAAAAACTGCATGTGACTCAACTCCATTTAGGACTGGGAAACAAACGCTAGCTCGCCTTACAAGAAACAAACTCTGCTTTTGAGAAAAGAGCACTCTTCTACTCTACTGTGTTTCCTATGTGTTCCGAACAGTGAGCTTGCTCAGAACAAAAAAACTGTGCTTCCAACACACACGGCCATATCTAGTTCAAGTCTGCTTAGGAACCTGACAAGAACAGTAAATCCTCTTCAGTCCAATACACTGTACTTGCTGGGAACAGACGCCAGTGCTATTTGTCCTGTGTATGGCAATTGGAGCACAATAGTGACTTGTCTTACCAGAAAACAACTCTTGCTCGTAGGACAAAAAACTGCATGAGACTCAACTCCATTTAGGACTGGGAAACAAACACTAGCTCGACTTCCAAGAAACACACTCTGCTTTTGATAAAAGAGCACTCTTCTACTCTACTGTGTTTCCTATAGGGCCAGAACAGTGAGCTTGCTCAGAACAAAAAAACTGTGCTTCCTACTCACACGGCCATATCTAGTTCAAGTCTGCTTAGGAACCTGACAAGTACAGTAGATCCTCTTCAGTTCAATACACTGTACTTGCTGGGAACAGACGCCAGTGCTATGTGTCCTGAGTATGGCAAAGGCAGCGCAATAGTTACTCTTCTTAACAGAAAACAACTCTTGCTCTTAGGACCAGAAACTTCATGTGATTCAACTCCATTTAGGACTGGGAAACAAACTCTAGCTCGCTTTACAAGAAACACACTCTGCTTTTGAGAAAAGAGCACTCTTCTACTCTACTGTGTTTCCTATAAGGCCAGAACAGTGAGCTTGCTCAGAAAAAAAGAACTGTGCTTCCTACACACGGGCCATAACTAGTTCAACTTTGCTTAGGAAACTGACAAGAACAGTAGCTCCTCTTCAGTCCGATACACTGTACTTGCTGGGAACAGACGCGAGTGCTATTTGCACTGTGTATGGCAATGGGAGCGCAATAGTGACTTTCCTTACCAGAAAAGAACTCTTGATCGTAGGACCAGAAACTGCATGTGATTCAACTCCATTTAGGACTGGGAAACAAATGCTAGCTCGCCTTACATGAAACAAACTCTGCTTTTGAGAAAAGAGCACTCTTCTAATCTACTGTGCTTCCTATGGGGTCCGAACAGTGAGCTTGCTCAGAACAAAAGATCTGTGCTTCCTACACACACGGGCCATATCTAGTTCAACTCTGCTTAGGAAACTGACAAGAACAGTAGATCTTCTTCAGTCCAATACACTGTACTTGCGGGGAACAGACGCGAATGCTATTTGCACTGTGTATGGCAATTGGAGCACAATAGTGACTCGTCTTACCAGAAAACAACTCTTGCTCATAGGACCAGAAACTGCATGAGATTCAACTCCATTTAGGACTGGGAAACAAACGCTAGCTCGCCTTACAAGAAACACACTCTGCTTTAGAGAAAAGAGCACTCTTCTACTCTACTGTTTTTCCTATGGTGTCCGAACAGTGAGCTTGCTCAGAACAAAAAACTGTGCTTCCTACACACACGGCCATATCTAGTTCAATTCTGCTTAGGAACCTGACAAGAACAGTAGATCCTCTCCAGTCCAATACACTGTACTTGTGGGGAACAGACGCGAGTGCTATTTGCACTGTGTATGGCATTGGAGCACAATAGTGACTTGTCTTACGAGAAAACAACTCTTGCTCGTAGGACAAAAAACTGCATGTGACTCAACTCTATTTAGGACTGGGAAACAAATGCTAGCTCGCCTTACATGTAACACACTCTGCTTTTGAGAAAAGAGCACTCTTCTACTCTACTGTGTTTCCTATGTGTTCTGAACAGTGAGCTTGCTCAGAACAAAAAAACTGTGCTTCCTACACACACGGCCATATCTAGTTCAAGTCTGCTTAGGAACCTGACAAGAACAGTAGATCCTCTTCAGTCCAATACACTGTACTTGCTGGGAACAGACGCCAGTGCTATTTGTCCTGTGTATGGCAATGGCAGCGCAATAGTGACACTTCTTACCAGAAAACAACCCTTGCTCGTAGGACCAGAAACTGCATGTGATTCAACTCCATTTAGGACTGGGAAACAAATGCTAGCTCGCCTTACATGAAACACACTCTGCTTTTGAGAAAAGAGAACTCTTCTACTCTACTATGTTTCCTATGGGGTCCGAACAGTGAGCTTGTTCAGAACAAAAGAACTGTGCTTCCTACACACACGGGCCATATCTAGTTCAACTCTGCTTAGGAAACTGACAAGAACAGTAGCTCCTCTTCAGTCCGATACACTGTACTTGCTGGGAACAGACGCGAGGGCTATTTGCACAGTGTATGGCAATTGGAGCACAATAGTGACTCGTCTTACCAGAAAAAAACTCTTGCTCGTAGGACAAAAAACTACTTGTGACTCAACTCCATTTAGGACTGGGAAACAAACGCTAGCTCGCCTTACGAGAAACACACTCTGCTTTAGAGAAAAGAGCACTCTTCTACTCTACTGTGTTTCCTATGGGGCCAGAGCGGTGAACTTGCTCAGAACATAAGAACTGTGCTTCATACACACACGGGCCATATCTAGTTGAACTCTGCTTAGGAACCTGACAAGAACAGTAGCTCCTCTTCAGTCCAATACACTGTAATTGCTGGGAACAGACGTATGTGCTATTTGCACTGTGTATGGCAATGGGAGCGCAATAGTGACTTTCCTTACCAGAAAACAACTCTTGCTCGTAGGACCAGAAACTGCATGTGATTCCACTCCATTTAGGACTGGGAAACAAATGCTAGCTCGCCTAACAAGAAACACACTCTGCTTTTGAAAAAAGAGCACTCTTCTACTCTACTGTGTTTCCTATAGGGCCAGAAAAATGAGCTTGCTCAGAACAAAAGAACTGTGCTTCCTACACACGGGCCATAACTAGTTCAACTCTGCTTAGGAAACTGACAAGAACAGTAGCTCCTCTTCAGTCTGATACACTGTAAATGCTGGGAACAGACGCGAGTGCTATTTGCACTGTGTATGGCAATGGGAGTGCAATAGTGACTTTTCTTACCAGAAAACAACTCTTGCTCGTAGGACCAGAAACTGCATGTGATTCAACTCCATTTAGGACTGGGAAACAAATGTTAGCTCGCCTTACAAGAAACACACTCTGCTTTTGAGAAAAGAGCACTCTTCTACTCTACTGTGTTTCCTTTGGGGTCCGAACAGTGAGCTTGCTCAGAACAAAAGAACTGTGCTTTCTACACCCACTGGCCATATCTAATTAAACTCTGCTTAAGAAATAAACAAGAACAGTAGCTCCTCTTCAGTCCAATACACTGTACTTGCGGGGAACAGACGCGAGTGCTATTTGCACTGTGTATGGCATTGGAGCACAATAGTGACTTGTCTTACCAGAAAATAACTCTTGCTCGTTGGACAAAAAACTGCATGTGACTCAACTCCATTTAGGACTGGGAAAGAAACGCTAGCTCGACTTCCAAGAAACACACTCTGCTTTTGAGAAAAGAGCACTCTTCTACTCTACTGTGTTTCCTATGTGTTCCGAACAGTGAGCTTGCTCAGAACAAAAAAACTGTGCTTCCTACACACACGGCCATATCTAGTTCAAGTCTGCTTAGGAACCTGACAAGAACAGTAGATCCTCTTCAGTCCATTACACTGTACTTGCTGGGAACAGACGCCAGTGCTATTTGTCCTGTGTATGGCAATGGCAGCACAATAGTGACTCTTCTTACCAGAAAACAATTCTTGCTTGTAGGACCAGAAACTGCATGTGATTCAACTCCATTTAGGACTAGGAAACAAACGCTAGCTCGCCTTACAAAAACACACTCTGCTTTTGAGAAAAGAGCACTCTTCTACTCTACTGTGTTTCCAATAGGGCCAGAACAGTGAGCTTGTTCAGAACATAAGAACTGTGCTTCCTACACACACGGGCCATATCTAGTTCAACTCTGCTTAGGAAACTGACAAGAACAGTAGCTCCTCTTCAGTCCAATACAGTGTACTTGCTGGGAATAGACGCGAGAGCTATTTGCACTATGTATGGCATGGGGAGCGCAATAGTGACTTTCCTTACCAGAAAACAACTCTTGCTCTTAGGACCAGAAACTGCATGAGATTCAACTCCATTTAGGACTGGGAAACAAACGCTAGCTCGCCTTACAAGAAACACACTCTGCTTTTGAGAAAAGAGCACTCTTCTACTCTACTGTGTTTCCTATGTGTTCCGAACAGAGAGCTTGCTCAGAACAAAAAAACTGTGCTTCCTACACACACGGCCATATCTAGTTTAAGTCTGCTTAGGAACCTGACAATAACAGTAGATCCTCTTCAGTCCAATACACTGTACTTGCTGGGAACAGACGCCAGTGCTATTTGTCCTGTGTATGGCAATGGCAGCGCAATAGTGACTCTTCTTACCAGAAAACAACCCTTGCTCGTAGGACCAGAAACTGCATGTGATTCAACTACATTTAGGACTGGGAAAGAAATCCTAGCTCGCCTTACATGAAACACACTCTTCTTTTGAGAAAAGAGAACTCTTCTACTCTACTATGTTTCCTATGGGGTCCGAACAGTGAGCTTGCTCAGAACAAAAGAACTGTGCTTCCTACACACATGGGCCATATCTAGTTCAACTCTGCTTAGGAAACTGACAAGAACAGTAGCTCCTCTTCAGTCCGATACACTGTACTTGCTGGGAACAGACGCGAGTGCTATTTGCACTGTGTATGACAATTGGAGCACAATAGTGACTCGTCTTACCAGAAAAAAACTCTTGCTCGTAGGACAAAAAACTGCATGTGACTCAACTCCATTTAGGACTGGGAAACAAACGCTAGCTCGCCTTACAAGAAACACACTCTGCTTTAGAGAAAAGAGCACTCTTCTACTCTACTGTGTTTCCTATGGGGCCAGAGCAGTGAGCTTGCTCAGAACATAAGAACTGTGCTTCATACACACACGGGCCATATCTTGTTGAACTCTGCTAAGGAACCTGACAAGAACAGTAGCTCCTCTTCAGTCCAATACACTGTAATTGCTGGGAACAGACGTATGTGCTATTTGCACTGTGTATGGCAATGGGAGCGCAATAGTGACTTTCCTTACCAGAAAACAACTCTTGCTCGTAGGACCAGAAACTGCATGTGATTCCACTCCATTTAGGACTGGGAAACAAATGCTAGCTCGCCTAACAAGAAACACACTCTGCTTTTGAGAAAAGAGCACTCTTCTACTCTACTGTGTTTCCTATAGGGCCAGAAAAATGAGCTTGCTCAGAACAAAAGAACTGTGCTTCCTACACACGGGCCATAACTAGTTCAACTCTGCTTAGGAAACTGACAAGAACAGTAGCTCCTCTTCAGTCTGATACACTGTAATTGCTGGGAACAGACGCGAGTGCTATTTGCACTGTGTATGGCAATGGGAGTGCAATAGTGACTTTTCTTACCAGAAAACAACTCTTGCTCGTAGGACCAGAAACTGCATGTGATTCCACTCCATTTAGGACTGGGAAACAAATGCTAGCTCGCCTTACAAGAAACACATTCTGCTTTTGAGAAAAGAGCACTCTTCTACTCTGCTGTGTTTCCTTTGGGGTCCGAACAGTGAGCTTGCTCAGAACAAAAGAACTGTGCTTTGTACACACTCGTCGCATATCTAATGAAACTCTGCTTAGGAAATAAACAAGAACAGTAGCTCCTCTTCAGTCCAATACACTGTACTTGCGGGGAACAGACGCAAGTGCTATTTGCACTGTGTATGGCATTGGAGCACAATAGTGACTTGTCTTACCAGAAAATAACTCTTCCTCATTGGACAAAAAACTGCATGTGACTCAACTCCATTTAGGACTGGGAAACAAACGCTAGCTCTCCTTACAAGAAACACACTCTGTTTTAGAGAAAAGAGCACTCTTCTACTCCACTGTGTTTCCTATGTGTTCCGAACAGTGAGCTTGCTCAGAACAAAAAAAGTGTGCTTCCTACACACACGGCCATATCTAGTTCAAGTCTGCTTAGGAACCTGACAAGAACAGTAGATCCTCTTCAGTCCAATACACTGTACTTGCTGGGAACAGACGCCAGTGCTATTTGTCCTGTGTATGGCAATGGCAGCGCAATAGTGACTCTTCTCACCAGAAAACAACTCTTGCTTGTAGGACCAGAAACTGCATGTGATTCAACTCCATTTAGGACTGGGAAACAAACGCTAGCTCGCCTTACAAAAACACACTCTGCTTTTGGGAAAAGAGCACTCTTCTACTCTACTGTGTTTCCAATTGGGCCAGAACAGTGAGCTTGTTCAGAACATAAGAACTGTGCTTCCTACACACACGGGCTATATCTAGTTCAACTCTGCTTAGGAAACTGACAAGAACAGTAGCTCCTCTTCAGTCCGATACACTGTACTTGCTGGGAATAGACGCGAGAGCTATTTGCACTATGTATGGCAAGGGGAGCGCAATAGTGACTTTCCTTACCAGAAAACAACTCTTGCTCTTAGGACCAGAAACTGCATGATATTCAACTCCATTTAGGACTAGGAAACAAACGCTAGCTCGCCTTACAAGAAACACACTCTGCTTTTGAGAAAAGAGCACTCTTCTACTCTACTGTGTTTCCTATGATATCCGAACAGTGAGCTTGCTCAGAACAAAAGAACTGTGCTTCCTACACACACGGCAATATCTAGTTCAATTCTGCTTAGGAAACTGACAAGAACAGTAGATCCTCTTCAGTCCGATACACTGTACTTGCGTGGAACAGATGCGAGTGCTATTTGTCCTGTGTATAGCAATGGCAGCGCAAAGTGACTCGTCTTACCAGAAAACAACCCTTGCTTGTAGGACCAGAAACTGCATGTGATTCAACTCCATTTAGGACTGGGAAACTAATGCTAGCTCGCCTTACATGAAACACACTCTGCTTTTGAGAAAAGAGCACTCTTCTACTCTACTGTGTTTCCTATGTGTTCCGAACAGTGAGCTTGCTCAGAACAAAAAAACTGTGCTTCCTACACAAACGGCCATATCTAGTTCAAGTCTGCTTAGGAACCTGACAAGAACAGTAGATCCTCTTCAGTCCAATACACTGTACTTGCTAGGAACAGACGCCAGTGCTATTTGTCCTGTGTATGGCAATGGCAGCGCAATAGTGACTCTTCTTACCAGAAAACAACCCTTGCTTGTAGGACCAGAAACTGCATGTGATTCAACTCCATTTAGGACTGGGAAACAAATGCTAGCTCGCCTTACATGAAACACACTCTGCTTTTGAGAAAAGAGAACTCTTCTACTCTACTGTGTTTCCTATGGGGTCCGAACAGTGAGCTTGCTCAGAACAAAAGAACTGTGCTTCCTACACACACGGGCCATATCTAGTTCAACTCTGCTTAGGAAACTGACAAGAACAGTAGCTCCTCTAGAGTCCGATACACTGTACTTGCTGGGAACAGACGCAAGTGCTATTTGCACTGTGTATGGCAACTGGAGCACAATAGTGACTCGTCTTACCAGAAAAAAACTCTTGCTTGTAGGACAAAAAACTGCATGTGACTCAACTCCATTTAGGACTGGGAAACAAACGCTAGCTCGTCTTACAAGAAACACACTCTGCTTTAGAGAAAAGAGCACTCTTCTACTCTACTGTGTTTCCTATGGTGTCCGAACAGTGAGCTTGCTCAGAACAAAAGAACTGTGCTTCCTACACACACGGGCCATATCTAGTACAACTCTGCTTAGGAAACTGACAAGAACAGTAGCTCCTCTTCAGTCCGATACACTGTACTTGCTGGGAACAGACGCGAGTGCTATTTGCACTGTGTATGGCAATGGGAGCGCAATATTGACTTTACTTACCAGAAAACAACTCTTGCTCGTACGACCAGAAACTGCATGTGATTCAACTCCATTTAGGACTGGGAAACAAACGCTAGCTCGACTTCCAAGAAACACACTCTGCTTTTGAGAAAAGAGCACTCTTCTACTCTACTGTGTTTCCAATAGGGCCAGAACAGTGAGCTTGTTCAGAACATAAGAACTGTGCTTCTTACACACACGGGCCATATCTAGTTCAACTCTGCTTAGGAAACTGACAAGAACAGTAGCTCCTCTTCAGTCCGATACACTGTACTTGCTGGGAATAGACGCGAGAGCTATTTGCACTATGTATGTCAAGGGGAGCGCAATAGTGACTTTCCTTACCAGAAAACAACTCTTGCTCTTAGGACCAGAAACTGCATGAGATTCAACTCCATTTAGGACTGGTAAACAAAAGCTAGCTCGCCTTACAAGAAACACACTCTGCTTTTGAGAAAAGAGCACTCTTCTACTCTACTGTGTTTCCTTTGGGTTCCGAACAGTGAGCTTGCTCAGAACAAAAGAACTGTGCTTTCTACACACACGGGCCATATCTAATTAAACTCTGCTTAAGAAATAAACAAGAACAGTAGCTCCTCTTCAGTCCAATACACTGTACTTGCGGGGAACAGACGCGAGTGCTATTTGCACTGTGTATGGCATTGGAGCACAATAGTGACTTGTCTTACCAGAAAATAACTCTTGCTCGTTGGACATAAAACTGCATGTGACTCAACTCCATTTAGGACTGGGAAACAAACGCTAGCTCGACTTCCAAGAAACACACTCTGCTTTTGAGAAAAGAGCACTCTTCTACTCTACTGTGTTTCCTATGTGTTCCGAACAGTGAGCTTGCTCAGAACAAAAAAACTGTGCTTCCTACACACACGGCCATATCTAGTTCAAGTCTGCTTAGGAACCTGACAAGAACAGTAGATTCTCTTCCATCCAATACACTGTACTTGCTGGGAAAAGACGCCAGTGCTATTTGTCCTGTGTATGGCAATGGCAGCGCAATAGTGACTCTTCTTACCAGAAAACAACTCTTGCTTGCAGGACCAGAAACTGCATGTGATTCACTCCATTTAGGACTGGGAAACAAACGCTAGCTCGCCCTACAAAAAACACACTCTGCTTTCGAGAAAAGAGCACTCTTCTACTCTACTGTGTTTCCTATGGGGTCCAAACAGTGAGCTTGCTCAGAACAAAATAACTGTGCTTCCTACACACGCGGGACATATCTCGTTCACCTCTGCTTAAAAAACTGACTAGAACAGTAGCTCCTCTTCAGTCCGATACACTGTACTTGCTGGGTACAGACGTGAGTGCTATTTGCACTGTGTATGGCAATAAGAGCACAATAGTGACTTTCCTTACCAGAAAACAACTCTTGGTCGTAGGACCAGAAACTGCATGTGATTCAACTTCATTTAGGACTGGGAAAAAAACACTAGCTCGCCTTACAAGAAACACAATCTGCTTTTGAGAAAAGAGCACTCTTCTACTCTACTGTGTTTCCTATAGGGCCAGAACAGTGAGCTTGCTCAGAACAAAAGAACTGTGCTTCCTACACACACGGCCATATCTAGTTCAACTCTGCTGAGGAAACTGACAAGAACAGTAGCTCCTAATCAGTCCAATACACTGTACTTGAAGGGAACAGACACGAGTACTATTTGCACTGTGTATGGCATTTGGAGTACAATAGTGACTCTTCTTACCAGAAAACAACTCTTGATCGTAGAACCAAAAACTGCATGTGACTCAACTCCATTTAGGACTGGGAAACAAACGCGAGCTCACCTTACAAGAAAAACACTCTGCTTTAGAGAAAAGAGCACTCTTCTACTCTACTGTGTTTCCTATGGGGTCCAAACAGTGAGCTTGCTCAGAACAAAAGAACTGTGCTTCCTACACACACGGGCCATATCTCGTTCAACTCTTCTTAGGAAACTGACAAGAACAGTAGCTCCTATGCAGTCCAATACACTGTACTTGCTGGGAAAAGACACGAGTTCTATTTGCACTGCGAATGGCAATTGGAGCACAATAGTGACTCGTCTTACCAGAAAACAACTCTTGCTCGTAGGACAAAAAATTGCATGTGACTCAACTCCATTTAGTACTGGGAAACAAACACTAGTTTGCCTTCCAAGAAACACACTCTGCTTTTGAGAAAAGAGCACTCTTCTACTCTACTGTTTCCAATGTGTTCCGAACAGTGAGCTTGCTCATAACAAAAAAACTGTGCATCCAACAAACACGGCCATATCTAGTTCAAGTCTGCTTAGGAACCTGACAAGAACAGTAGATCCTCTTCATTCCGATACACTGTACTTGCTCGGAACAGACGGGATGGCTATTTGCACTGTGTATGGAAATGGGAGCGCAATAGTGACTTTCCTTACCAGAAAACAACTCTTGCTCGTAGGACCAGAAACTGCATGTGAATCAACTCCATTTAGGACTGGGAAACAAATGCTAGCTCACCTTACATGAAACACACTCTGCTTTTAAGAAAAGTGCACTCTTCTACTCTACTGTGTTTCCTATAGGGCCAGAAGAGTGAGTTTGCTCAGAACATAAGAACTGTGCTTCCTTCACACACGGGCCATATCTAGTTCAACTCTGCTTAGGAAACTGACAAGAACAGTAGCTCCTTTTCAGTCTGATACACTGTACTTGCTGGGAACAGACGGGAGGGCTATTTGCACTGTGTATGGAAATGGGAGAGCAATAGTGACTTTCCTTACCAGAAAACAACTCTTGCTCTTAGGACCAGAAACTGCATGTGATTCAACTCCATTTAGGACTGGGAAACAAACGCTAGCTCGCCTTACAAGAAACCCACTCTGCTTTAGAGAAAAGAGCACTCTTCTACTCTACTGTGTTTCCTATGGTATCCAAACAGTGAGCTTGCTCAGAAAAAAATAACTGTGCTTCCTACATACACGGGCCATATCTAGTTCAACTCTGCTTAGGAAACTGACAAGAACAGTAGCTCCTCTTCAGTCCAATACACTGTACTTGCTCGGAAGAGACGCGAGTGCTATTTGCACTGTGTATGGCAGTTGGAGCACAATAGTGACTCGTCTTACCAGAAAACAACTCTTGCTCGTAGGACAAAAAACTGCATGTGACTCAATTCCATTTAGGACTGGGAAACAAACGCTAGCTCGCCTTCCAAAAACACACTCTGCTTTTGAGAAAAGAGCACTCTTCTACTCTACTGTGTTTCTCATGTGTTCCGAACAGTGAGCTTGCTCAGAACAAAAAAACTGTGCTTCCTACACACACGGCCATATCTAGTTCAAGTCTGCTTAGGAAACTGACAAGAACAGTATCTCCTATTCAGTCCGATACACTGTACTTGCTGGGAACAGACGCGAGTGCTATTTGCACTGTATATGACATTTGGAGCGCAACAGTGACTCTTCTTACCAGAAAACAACTCTTGCTCGTAGGAACAGAAACTGCATGTGACTCAACTCCATATAGGACTGGGAAACTAACGCTAGCTCCCCTTACAAGAAACACAATCTGCTTTTGAGAAAAGAGCACTCTACTCCTCTACTGTGTTTCCTATAGGGCCAGAACAGTGAGCTTGCTCAGAACAAAAGAACTGTGCTTCCTACACACACGGCCATGTCTAGTTCAATTCTGCTTAGGAACCTGACAAGAACAGTAGATCCTCTTCAGTCCAATACACTGTACATGCTGGGAACAGACGCGTGTGCTATTTGCCCTGTGTATGACAATGGGAGCACAACAGTGACTCTTCTTACGAGAAAACAATTCTTGCTCGTAGGACCAGAAACTGCATGTGATTCAACTCCACTTAGGACTGGGAAACAAACACTAACTCGCCTTACAAGAAACACACTCTGATTTAGAGAAAAAGCAATCTTCTACTCTATTGTGTTTCCTAAGAGGTCCGAACAGTGAACTTGCTCAGAACAAAAGAACTGTGCTTCCTACACACACGGCCATATCTAGTTCAATTCTGCTTAGGAACCTGACAAGAACAGTAGATCCTCTTCAGTCCAATACACTGTACTGCTGGGAACAGACAACAGTGCTATTAGTCCAGTGTATGGCAATGGCAGCGCAATAGTGACTCTTCTTACCATAAAACAACTCTTGCTCGTAGGACCAGAAACTGCATGTGATTAAACTCCATTTAGGACTGGGAAACAAACGCTAGCTCGACTTACAAGAAACACACTCTGCTTTTGAGAAAAGAGCACTCTTCTACTCTACTGTGTTTCCTATAGGGCCAGAACAGTGAGCTAGCTCAGAACAAAAGAACTGTGCTTCCTACACTCGGGCCATATCTAGTTCAACTCTGCTAAGGAAACTGACAAGAACAGTAGCTCCTCTTCAGTCCAATACACTGTACTTGCTCGGGACAGACGCGAGTGCTATTTGCACTGTGTATGGCAATTGGAGCACAATAGTGACTCGTCTTACCAGAAAACAACTCTTGCTCGTAGGACAAAAAACTGCATGTGACTCAACTCCATTTAGGACTGGGAAACAAACACTAGCTCGCCTTCCCAGAAACACACTCTGCTTTTGAGAAAAGAGCACTCTTCTACTCTACTGTTTCCTATGTGTTCTGAACAGTGAGCTTGCTCAGAATAAAAACCTGTACTTCCTACAAACACGGCCACATCTAGTTCAAGTCTGCTTAGGAACCTGAGAAGAACAGTAGATCCTCTTCTGTCCGATACACTGTACTTGCTGGGAACAGACGGGAGGGCTATTTGCACTGTGTATGGAAATGGGAGAGCAATAGTGACTTTCCTTACCAGAAAACAACTCTTGCTCTTAGGACCAGAAACTGCATGTGATTCAACTCCATTTAGGACTGGGAAACAAACGCTAGCTCGCCTTACAAGAAACCCACTCTGCTTTAGAGAAAAGAGCACTCTTCTACTCTACTGTGTTTCCTATGGTATCCAAACAGTGAGCTTGCTCAGAAAAAAATAACTGTGCTTCCTACATACACGGGCTATATCTAGTTCAACTCTGCTTAGGAAACTGACAAGAACAGTAGCTCCTCTTCAGTCCAATACACTGTACTTGCTCGGAAGAGACGCGAGTGCTATTTGCACTGTGTATGGCAATTGGAGCACAATAGTGACTCGTCTTACCAGAAAACAACTCTTGCTCGTAGGACAAAAAACTGCATGTGACTCAATTCCATTTAGGACTGGGAAACAAACGCTAGCTCGCCTTCCAAAAACACACTCTGCTTTTGAGAAAAGAGCACTCTTCTACTCTACTGTGTTTCTCATGTGTTCCGAACAGTGAGCTTGCTCAGAACAAAAAAACTGTGCTTCCTACACACACGGCCATATCTAGTTCAAGTCTGCTTAGGAAACTGACAAGAACAGTAGCTCCTATTCAGTCCGATACACTGTACTTGCTGGGAACAGACGCGAGTGCTATTTGCACTGTATATGACATTTGGAGCGCAACAGTGACTCTTCTTACCAGAAAACAACTCTTGCTCGTAGGAACAGAAACTGCATGTGACTCAACTCCATATAGGACTGGGAAACTAACGCTAGCTCCCCTTACAAGAAACACAATCTGCTTTTGAGAAAAGAGCACTCTACTCCTCTACTGTGTTTCCTATAGGGCCAGAACAGTGAGCTTGCTCAGAACAAAAGAACTGTGCTTCCTACACACACGGCCATGTCTAGTTCAATTCTGCTTAGGAACCTGACAAGAACAGTAGATCCTCTTCAGTCCAATACACTGTACATGCTGGGAACAGACGCGTGTGCTATTTGCCCTGTGTATGACAATGGGAGCACAACAGTGACTCTTCTTACCAGAAAACAATTCTTGCTCGTAGGACCAGAAACTGCATGTGATTCAACTCCACTTAGGACTGGGAAACAAACACTAACTCGCCTTACAAGAAACACACTCTGATTTAGAGAAAAAGCAATCTTCTACTCTATTGTGTTTCCTAAGAGGTCCGAACAGTGAACTTGCTCAGAACAAAAGAACTGTGCTTCCTACACACACGGCCATATCTAGTTCAATTCTGCTTAGGAACCTGACAAGAACAGTAGATCCTCTTCAGTCCAATACACTGTACTGCTGGGAACAGACAACAGTGCTATTAGTCCAGTGTATGGCAATGGCAGCGCAATAGTGACTCTTCTTACCATAAAACAACTCTTGCTCGTAGGACCAGAAACTGCATGTGATTAAACTCCATTTAGGACTGGGAAACAAACGCTAGCTCGACTTACAAGAAACACACTCTGCTTTTGAGAAAAGAGCACTCTTCTACTCTTGTGTTTCCTATAGGGCCAGAACAGTGAGCTAGCTCAGAACAAAAGAACTGTGCTTCCTACACTCGGGCCATATCTAGTTCAACTCTGCTTAGGAAACTGACAAGAACAGTAGCTCCTCTTCAGTCCAATACACTGTACTTGCTCGGGACAGACGCGAGTGCTATTTGCACTGTGTATGGCAATTGGAGCACAATAGTGACTCGTCTTACCAGAAAACAACTCTTGCTCGTAGGACAAAAAACTGCATGTGACTCAACTCCATTTAGGACTGGGAAACAAACACTAGCTCGCCTTCCCAGAAACACACTCTGCTTTTGAGAAAAGAGCACTCTTCTACTCTACTGTGTTTCCTATAGGGCCAGAACAGTGAGCTTGCTCAGAACAAAAAAACTGTGCTTCCTACTCACACGGCCATATCTAGTTCAAGTCTGCTTAGGAACCTGACAAGTACAGTAGATCCTCTTCAGTTCAATACACTGTACTTGCTGGGAACAGACGCCAGTGCTATGTGTCCTGAGTATGGCAAAGGCAGCGCAATAGTTACTCTTCTTAACAGAAAACAACTCTTGCTCTTAGGACCAGAAACTGCATGTGATTCAACTCCATTTAGGACTGGGAAACAAACTCTAGCTCGCTTTACAAGAAACACACTCTGCTTTTGAGAAAAGAGCACTCTTCTACTCTACTGTGTTTCGTATAAGGCCAGAACAGTGAGCTTGCTCAGAAAAAAAGAACTGTGCTTCCTACACACGGGCCATAACTAGTTCAACTTTGCTTAGGAAACTGACAAGAACAGTAGCTCCTCTTCAGTCCGATACACTGTACTTGCTGGGAACTGACGCCAGTGCTATTTGTCCTGTGTATGGCAATGGGAGCGCAATAGTGACTTTCCTTACCAGAAAACAACTCTTGATCGTAGGACCAGAAACTGCATGTGATTCAACTCCATTTAGGACTGGGAAACAAATGCTAGCTCGCCTTACATGAAACAAACTCTGCTTTTGAGAAAAGAGCACTCTTCTAATCTACTGTGCTTCCTATGGGGTCCGAACAGTGAGCTTGCTCAGAACAAAAGAACTGTGCTTCCTACACACACGGGCCATATCTAGTTCAACTCTGCTTAGGAAACTGACAAGAACAGTAGATCTTCTTCAGTCCAATACACTGTACTTGCGGGGAACAGACGCGAGTGCTATTTGCACTGTGTATGGCAATTGGAGCACAATAGTGACTCGTCTTACAAGAAAACAATTTTTGCTCGTAGGACAAAAAACTGCATGTGACTCAACTCCATTTAGGACTGGGAAACAAACGCTAGCTCGCCTTACAAGTGCTTTTGAGAAAAGAGCACTCTTCTACTCTACTGTGTTTCCTATGGGGTCCAAACGGTGAGCTTGCTCAGAACAAAAGAACTGTGCTTCCTACACACACGGACCATATCTAGTTCAACTCTGCTTAGTAAACTGACAAGGAAGAGTAGCTCCTATTCAGTCCAATACACTGTACTTGCTGGGAAAAGGCGCCAGTGCTATTTGCCTTGTGAAGGGCAATGGGAGCGCAATAGTGACTTTCCTTACCAGAAAACAACTCTTGTTCCTAGGACCAGAAACTGCATGTGATTCAAATCCATTTAGGACTAGGAAAGAAATGCTAGCTCGCCTTACAAAAACACACTCTGCTTTTGAGAAAAGAGCACTCTTCTACTCTACTGTGTTTCCTATAGGGCCAGAAGAGTGAACTTGCTCAGAACATAAGAACTGTGCTTCCTACACACACGGGCCATATCTAGTTCAACTCTGCTTAGGAAACTGACAAGAACAGTAGCTCCTCTTCAGTCTGATACACTGTACTTACTGGGAACAGACGCGAGAGCTATTTGCACTGTGTATGGCAAGGGGAGCTCAATAGTGACTTTCCTTACCAGTGAACAACTCTTGCTCGTAGGAGCAGAAACTGCATGTGATTCAACTCCATTTAGGACTGGGAAACAAATGCTAGCTTGCCTTACATGAAACACACTCTGCTTTTGAGAAAAGAGCACTCTTCTACTCTACTGTGTTTCCTATGTGTTCCAAACAGTGAGCTTGCACAGAACAAAAAAACTGTGCTTCCTACACACACGGCCATATCTAATTCAACTCTGCTTAGGAAACTGACAAGAAAACTAGATCCTCTTCAGTCAAATACACTGTACTTGCTGGGAACAGACGCCAGTGCTATTTGTCCTGTGTATGGCAATGGCAGTGCAATAGTGACTCTTCTTACCAGAAAACAACTCTTGCTCGTAGGACCAGAAACTGCATGTGATTCCACTCCATTTAGGACTGGGAAACATAAGCTAGCTCGCCTTACAAGAAACACACTTTGCTTTTGAGAAAAGAGCACTCTTCTACTCTACTGTGTTTCCTATAGGGCTAGAACAATGAGCTTGCTCAGAACAAAAGAACTGTGCTTCCTACACACGGGCCATAACTAGTTCAACTCTGCTTAGGAAACTGACAAGAACAGTAGCTCCTCTTCAGTCTGATACACTGTAATTGTTTGCAACAGACGCGAGTGGTATTTACACTGTGTATGGCAATGGGAGTGCAATAGTGACTTTTCTTACCAGAAAACAACTCTTGCTCGTAGGACCAGAAACTGCATGTGATTCAACTCCATTTAGGACTGGGAAACAAATGCTAGCTCGCCTTACAAGAAACACCCTCTGCTTTTGAGAAAAGAGCACTCTTCTACTCTACTGTGTTTCCTTTGGGGTCCGAACAGTGACCTTGCTCAGAACAAATGAACTGTGCTTTCTACACACACGTCGCATATCTAATGAAACTCTGCTTAGGAAATAAACAAGAACAGTAGCTCCTCTTCAGTCCAATACACTGTACTTGCTGGGAACAGACGCGAGTGCTATTTGCACTGTGTATGGCATTGGAGCACAATAGTGACTTGACTTACCAGAAAATAACTCTTCCTCATTGGACAAAAAACTGCATGTGACTCAACTCCATTTAGGACTGGGACACAAACGCTAGCTCTCCTTACAAGAAACACACTCTGCTTTAGAGAAAAGAACACTCTTCTACTCTACTGTGTTTCCAATATTTCCAAACAGTGAGCTTGCTCAGAACAAAAAAAGTGTGCTACCTACACACATGGCCATATCTAGTTCAAGTCTGCTAAGGAACCTGACAAGAACAGTAGATCCTCTTCAGTCCAATACACTGTACTTGCTGGGAACAGACGCCAGTGCTATTTGTCCTGTGTATGGCAATGGCAGCGCAATAGTGACTCTTCTTACCAGAAAACAACTCTTGCTTGTAGGACCAGAAACTGCATGTGATTCAACTCCATTTAGGACTGGGAAAAAAACGCTAGCTCGCCTTACAAAAACACACTCTGCTTTTGAGAAAAGAGCACTCTTCTACTCTACTGTGTTTCCTATGGGGTCCGAACAGTGAGCTTGCTCAGAACAAAAGAACTGTGCTTCCTACACACACGGGCCATATCTAGTTCAACTCTGCTTAGGAAACTGACAAGAACAGTAGCTCCTCTTCAGTCCGATACACTGTACTTGCTGGGAACAGACGCGAGTGCTATTTGCACTGTGTATGGCAACTGGAGCACAATAGTGACTCGTCTTACCAGAAAAAAACTCTTGCTCGTAGGACAAAAAACTGCATGTAACTCAACTCCATTTAGGACTGGGAAACAAACGCTAGCTCGCCTTACAGGAAACACAATCTGCTTTAGAGAAAAGAGCACTCTTCTACTCTACTGTGTTTCCTATGGTGTCCGAACAGTGAGCTTGCTCAGAACAAAAGAACTGTGCTTCCTACACACACGGGCCATATCTAGTACAACTCTGCTTAGGAAACTGACAAGAACAGTAGCTCCTCTTCAGTCCGATACACTGTACTTGCTGGGAACAGACGCGAGTGCTATTTGCACTGTGTACGGCAATGGGAGCACAATATTGACTTTACTTACCAGAAAACAACTCTTGCTCGTAAGACCAGAAACTGCATGTGATTCAACTCCTTTTAGGACTGGGAAACAAATGCTAGCTCGACTTCCAAGAAACACACTCTGCTTTTGAGAAAAGAGCACTCTTCTACTCTACTGTGTTTCCTAAGGGGGTCCAAACAGTGAGCTTGCTCAGAAAAAAAAATCTGTGCTTCCTACACACGGGCCATATCTAGTTCAACTCTGCTTTGGAAACTGACAAGAACAGTAGCTCCTCTTCAGTCTGATACACTGTACTTGCTGGGAACAGACCGAGTGCTATTTGCACTGTGTATGGCAATGGGAGCCCAATAGTGACTTTCCTTACCAGAAAACAACTCTTGCTCGTAAGACCAGAAACTGCATGTGATTCAACTCCATTTAGGACGGGGAAACAAACTCTAGCTCGCCTTACATGAAACACACTCTGCTTTTCAGAAAAGAGCACGCTTCTACTCTACTGTGTTTCCTATGGGGTCCGAACAGTGAGCTTGCTCAGAACAAAAGAACTGTGCTTCCTACACACACGGGCCATATCTAGTTCAACTCTGCTTAGGAAACTGACAAGAACAGTAGCTCCTCTTCAGTCTGATACACTGTACTTGCGGGGAACAGACGCGAGTGCTATTTGCATTGTGTATGGCAATTGGAGAACATTAGTGACTTGTCTTACCAGAAAACAACTTTTGCTCATAGGACAAAAAACTGCATGTGACTCAACTCCATTTAGGACTGGGAAACAAACGCTAGCTCGCCTTACAAGAAACAAACTCTGCTTTTGAGAAAAGAGCACTCTTCTACTCTACTGTGTTTCCTTTGTGTTCCGAACAGTGAGCTTGCTCAGAACAAAAAAACTGTGCTTCCTACACACACGGCCATATCTAGTTCAAGTCTGCTTAGGAACCTGACAAGAACAGTAGATCCTCTTCAGTCCAATACACTGTACTTGCTGGGAACAGATGCGAGTGTTATTTGCACTGTGTATGGCAATGGGAGCGCAATAGTGACTTTCCTTACTAGAAAATAACTCTTGCTCGTAAGACCAGAAACTGCATGTGATTCAACTCCATTTAGGACTGGGAAACAAATGCTAGCTCGCCTTACATGTAACACACTCTGCTTTTGAGAAAAGAGCACTCTTCTACTCTACTGTGTTTCCTATGTGTTCTGAAAAGTGAGCTTGCTCAGAAAAAAAAAACTGTGCTTCCTACACACGGTCCATATCTAGTTCAACTCTGCTTTGGAAACTGACAAGAACAGTAGCTCCTCTTCAGTCTGATACACTGTACTTGCTGCGAACAGACGCGAGTGCTATTTGCACTGTGTATGGCAATGGGAGCCCAATAGTGACTTTCCTTACCAGAAAACAACTCTTGCTCGTAAGACCAGAAACTGCATGTGATTCAACTCCATTTAGGACGGGGAAACAAACTCTAGCTCGCCTTACATGAAACACACTCTGCTTTTCAGAAAAGAGCACTCTTCTACTCTACTGTGTTTCCTATGGGGTCCGAACAGTGAGCTTGCTCAGAACAAAAGAACTGTGCTTCCTACACACACGGGCCATATCTAGTTCAACTGTGCTTAGGAAACTGACAAGAACAGTAGCTCCTCTTCCGTCCAATACACTGTACTTGCGGGGAACAGACGCGAGTGCTATTTGCATTGTGTATGGCAATTGGAGAACAATAGTGACTTGTCTTACCAGAAAACAA
>NW_026736900.1:0-56000 GCF_949786415.1 Peromyscus eremicus | reverse complement strand
GTGTGAAGGAAGCACAGTTCTTTTGTTCTGAGCAAGCTCACTATTCTGGCCCTATAGGAAACACAGTAGAGTAGAAGAGTGCTCTTTTCTCAAAAGCAGAGTGTGTTTCTTGTAAGGCAAGCTAGCGTTTTTTTCGCAGTCCTAAATGGAGTTGAATCACATGCAGTTTCTGGTCCTACGAGCAAGAGTTGTTTTCTGGTGAGAAGAGTCAATATTGCGCTCCCATTGTCATACACATTACAAATAGCACTGGCGTCTGTTCCCAGCATGTACAGTGTATTGGACTGAAGAGGATCTACTGTTCTTGTCAGTTTCCTAAGCAGAATTGAACTAGATATGGCCATGTGTGTAGGAAGCACAGTTCTTTTGTTCTGAGCAAGCTCTCTGTTCTGGCCCTATAGGAAACACAGTAGAGTAGAAAAGTGATCTTTTCTCAAAAGCAGAGTGTGTTTCTTGTAAGGCGAGCTAGTGTTTGTTTCCCAGTCCTAAAAGGAGTTGAATCACATGCAGTTTCTGGTCCTACGAGCAAGAGTTGTTTTCTGGTAAGAAGAGTCACTATTGCGCTCCCATTGTCATACACAGGGCAAATAGCACTGGCGTCTGTTCCCAGCATGTACAGTGTATTGGACTGAAGAGGATCTACTGTTCTTGTCAGTTTCCTAAGCAGAGTTGAACTAGATATAGTCGGTGTGTGTAGGAAGCACAGTTCTTTTGTTCTGAGAAAGCTCACTATTCTGGCCCTACAATAAACACATTAGAGTAGAAGAGCGCTGTTTTCTCAAAAGCAGAGTGTGTTTATTGTAAGGTGAGCTAGTGTTTGTTTCCCAGTTCTAAATGGAGTTGAATCACATGCAGTTTCTGGTCCTATGAGCAAGAGTTGTTTTCTGTTAAGAAGAGTCAATATTGTGCTCCCATTATCATACACAGGGCAAATAGCACTGGCGTCTGTTCCCAGCATGTACAGTGTATTGGACTGAAGAGGAGCTACTGTTCTTGTCAGTTTCCTAAGCAGAGTTGAACTAGATATAGCCCGTGTGTGTACGAAGCACAGTTCTTTTGTTCTGAGTAAGCTCACTGTTCTGGCCCTATAGGAATCAACGTAGAGTAGAAGAGTGATCTTTTCTCAAAAGCAGAATGTTCCTTGTAAGGGGAGCTAGCATTTGTTTCCCAGTCCCAAATGGAGTTGAATCACATGCAGTTTTTGATCCTACGAGAAAGAGTTGTTTTCTGGTAAGGAAAGTCACTATTGCGCTCCCATTGCCACACACAGTGCAAAGAGGACTCGTGTCTGTTCTCATCAAGTACAGTGTATTGGACTGAAGAGGAGCTACTGTTGTTGTCAGTTTCCTAAGCAGAGTTAAACTAGATATGGCCCGTGTGTGTAGGAAGCACAGTTCTTTTGTACTGTAAGCTCACTGATCAAACCCATAGGAAACACATTAGAGTAGAAGAGTGAACTTTTCTCAAAAGCAGAGTGTGTTTCTTGTAAGGCGAGCTAGCATTTGTTTCCCAGTCCTAAATGGAGTTGAATCACATGCAGTTACTGGTCCTACGAGCAAGAGTTGTTTTTGGTTAAGAAGAATCTCTATTGCACTCCCATTGTCATACACAGGGCAAAAAGCACTGGCGTCTGTTCCCAGCATGTACAGTGTATTGGACTGAAGAGGATCTACTGTTCTTTTCAGTTTCCTAAGCAGAATTGAACTAGATATGGCCATGTTTGTAGGAAGCATAGTTCTTTTGTTCTGAGCAAGCTCACTGTTCTGGCCCTATAGAAAACACAGTAGAGTAGAAGAGTGATATTTTCTCAAAGCAGAGTGTGTTTCTTGTAAGGCGAGCTAGCGTTTGTTTCCCAGTCCTAAATGGAGTTGAATCACATGCAGTTTTTGATCCTACGAGCAAGAGTTGTTTTCTGGTAAGGTAAGTCACTATTGTGCTCCCATTGCCATACACAGTGCAAATAGCACTGGCGTCTGATCCCAGCAAGTACAGTGTATTGGACTGAAGAGGAGCTACTGTTCTTGTCAGTTTCGTAAGCAGAATTGACCTAGATATTGCCCGTGTGTGTAGGAAGCACAGTTCTTTTGTTCTGAGCAAGCTCACTATTCTGGCCCTATAGGAAACACAGTAGAGTAGAAGAGTGCTCTTTTCTCAAAAGCAGAGTGTGTTTCTTGTAAGGCGAGCTAGCCTTTTTTTTCGCAGTCCTAAATGGAGTTGAATCACATGCAGTTTCTGGTCCTACGAGCAAGAGTTGTTTTCTGGTGAGAAGAGTCAATATTGCGCTCCCATTGTCATACACATCACAAATAGCACTGGCGTCTGTTCCCAGCATGTACAGTGTATTGGACTGAAGAGTATCTACTGTTCTTGTCAGTTTCCTAAGCAGAATTGACCTAGATATGGCCATGTGTGTAGGAAGCACAGTTCTTTTGTTCTGAGCAAGCTCACTGTTCTGGCCCTATAGGAAACACAGTAGAGTAGAAGAGTGATCTTTTTTCAAAAGCAGAGTGTTTTGCTTGTAAGGCGACCTAGTGTTTGTTTCCCATTCCTAAATCGAGTTGAATCACATGCAGTTTCTGGTCCTACGAGCAAGAGTTGTTTTATGATAAGAAGAGTCACTATTCCACTCCCATTGACATACACATTACAAATATGCTGGCGTCTGTTCCCAGCATGAACAGTGTATTGGACTGAAGAGTATCTACTGTTCTTGTCAGTTTCCTAAGCAGAATTGAACTAGATATGGCCGTGTGTGTAGGAAGCTCAGTTCTTTTGTTCTGAGCAAGCTCTCTGTTCTGGCCCTATAGGAAACACAGTAGAGTAGAAGAGTGATATTTTCTCAAAAGCAGAGTGTGTTTCTTGTAAGGCGAGCTAGTGTTTGTTTCCCAGTTTTAAAAGGAGTTGAATCACATGCCGTTTTTGGTCCTACAAGCAAGAGTTGTTTTCTGGTAAGGAAAGTCACTATTGTGCTCCCATTGCCATACACAGTGCAAATAGCACTCACGTCTGTTCCCATTAAGTACAGTGTATTGGACTGAAGTGGAGCTACTGTTCTTGTCAGTTTCCTAAATAGAGTTGAACAGATATGGCCCGTGTGTGTAGGAAGCACAGTTCTTTTGTTCTGAGCAAGCTCACTGTTCAGACCACATAGGAAACACTGTAGTGTAGAAGAGTGCTCTTTTCTCAAAAGAAGAGTGTGTTTCTTGTAACGCGAGCTAGCGTTTGTTTTGCAGTCCTAAATGGAGTTGAATCACATGCAGTTTCTGGTCCTAGGAGCAAGAATTGTTTTCTGGTAAGAAGAGTCACTATTGAGCTCCCATTGTCATACACAGGGCAAATAGAACTGGCGTCTGTTCCCAGCAAGTACAGTGTATTGGACTGAAGAGGAGCTACTGTTCTTGTCAGTTTCCTAAGCAGAGTTGAACTAGATATAGCCCGTGTGTGTAGGAAGCACAGTTCTTTTGTTCTGAGCAAGCTCACTGTTTGGAACTTAAAGGAAACACAGAAGAGTAGAAGAGTGCTCTTTTATCATAAGCAGAGTGTGTTTCTTGTAAGGCGAGCTAGCGTTTGTTTCGCAGTCCTAAATGGAGTTGAATCACATGCAGTTTTTGGTCCTACGAGCAAGAGTTGTTTTCTGGTAAGGAAAGTCACTATTGTGCTCCCATTGCCATACTCAGTGCAAATAGCACTCGCGTCTGTTCCCAGCAAGTACAGTGTATTGGACTGAAGAGGATCTACTGTTCCTGTCAGTTTCCTAAGCAGAGTTGAACTACATATGGCTCGTGTGTGTGAAACACAATTCTTTTGTTCTGAGCAAGCTCAATTTTCAGACCCCTTAGTAAACACAGTAGAATAGAAGTGTGCTCTTTTCTCAAAAGCAGAGTGTGTTTCTTGTAAGGCTAGCTAGTGTTTGTTTCCCAGTCAGAAAAGGAGTTGAATCCCATGCTGTTTCTGGTCCTAGGAGCAAGAGTTGTTTTCTGGTAAGAAGAGTCACTATTTCGCTCCCATTGCCATACACAGTGCAAATAGCACTCGCGTCTGCTCCCAGCAAGTACAGTGCATTGGACTGAATAGGAGCTACTGTTCTTGTCAGTTTCCTAAGCAGAGTAGAACTAGATATAGCCCTTGTGTGTAGGAAGCACAGTACTTTTGTTCTGAGCAAGCTCACTGTTCTGGCCCTACAGGAAACACAGTAGAGTAGAAGAGTGCTCTTTTCTCAAAAGCAGAGTTTTTTTCTTGTAAGGTGAGCTAGCGTTTGTTTCCTAGTCCGAAATGGAGTTGAATCACATGCAGTTTTTGGTCCTACAAGCAAGGGATGTTTTCTGGTAAAAAAAAGTCACTATTGTGCTCCCTTTGCCATAAACAGTGCAAATAGCACTCGCGACTGTTCCCAGCAAGTACAGTGTATTGGACTGAAGAGGAGCTACTGTTCTTGTCAGTTTCCTAAGCAGAGTTGAACGAGATATGGCCCGTGTGTTTAGGAAGCACTGTTCTTTTGTTCTGAACAAGCTCACTGTTCTGGTCCTATAGGAAACACAGAAGAGTAGAAGAGTGCTCTTTTCTCAAAAGCAGAGTGTGTTTCTTGTAAGGTGAGCTAGCATTTGGTTCCCAGTCCTAAATGGAGTTGAATTACATGCAGTTTCTTGTCCTATGAGCAAGAGTTGTTTTCTGGTAAAAAGAGTCACTATTGCGCTCCTATTGCCATACACAGTGCTAACAACTCTCGCTAATGTTCTTTGCAAGTACAGTGTATTGGACAGAAGAGGAGCTACTGTTCTTGTCATTTCATAAGCAGAGTTGAACTAGATATGGCCCGTGTGTGTAGGAAGCACAGTTCTTTTGTTCTGAGGAAGCTCACTGTTCGGACACCATATGAAACACAGTAGAGTAGAAGAGTGCTCTTTTCTCAAAAGCAGAGTGTATTTCTTGTAAGGCGAGCTAGCGTTTGTTTCCCAGTCCTAAATGGAGTTGAATCACATGTAGTTTCTGATCCCAGGAGCAAGAGTTGTTTTCTGGTAAGAAGAGTCACTATTGCGCTCCCATTGTCATACACAGGGCAAATAGCACTGGCGTCTGTTCCCAGCATGTACAGTGTATTGGACTGAAGAGGATCTACTGTTCTTGTCAGTTTCCTAAGCAGAGTTGAACTAGATATAGTCGGTGTGTGTAGGAAGCACAGTTCTTTTGTTCTGAGCAAGCTCACTGTTCGGACCCCATAGGAAACACAGTATAGTAGAACAGTGCTCTTTTCTCAAAAGCAGAGTGTGTTTCTTGTAAGGCGAGCTAGCGTTTGTTTTCCAGTCCTAAATGGAGTTGAATCACATGCAGTTTCTGATCCTAGGAGCAAGAGTTGTTTTCTGGTAAGAAGAGTCACTATTGCCCTCCCATTGTCATACACAGGGCAAATAGCACTGGCGTCTGTTCCCAGCATGTACAGTGTATTGGACTGAAGAGGATCTACTGTTCTTGTCAGTTTCCTAAGCAGAGTTGAACTAGATATGGCCCGTGTGTGTAGGAAGCACAGTTCTTTTGTTCTGAGCAAGCTCACTGTTTTGGCCCTAAAGGAAACACAGTAGAGTAGAAGAATGCTCTTTTCTCAAAAGCAGAGTGTGTTTCTTGTAAGGCGAGCTAGCTTTTGTTTCCCAGTCCTAAATGTAGTTGAATCACATGCAGTTTCTGGTCCTACAAGCAAGAGTTGTTTTCTAGTAAGAAGAGTCACTATTTCGCTCCTATTGCCATACACAGGGCAAATATGACTCGCGTCTGTTTCAGGATGTACGGTGTATTGGACTGAAGAGGATCTACTGTTCTTGTCACTTTCCTAAGCAAAGTTGAACTAGATATGGCCCGTGTGTGTAGGAAGTACACTTCTTTTGTCCTGAGTAAGCTCACTCTTCTGGCCCTATAGGAAACTCAGTAGAATAGAAGAGTGCTCTTTTCTCAAAAGCAGAGTGTGTTTCTTGTAAGGCGAGCTAGCGTTTTTTTCCCAGTCCTAAATGTAGTTGAATCACATGCAATTTCTGGACCTACGAGCAAGAGTTGTTTTCTGGTAAGAAGAGTCACTATTGCGCTCCCATTTTCATACACAGGGCAAAATCACTGGCGTCTGTTCCCAGCATGTACAGTGTATTGGACTGAAGTTGATATACTGTTCTTGTCAGTTTCCTAAGCAGAGTTGAACTAGATATGGCCCGTGTGTGTAGGAAGCACATTTCTTTTGTTCTGAGCAAGGTCACTGTTCGGACCCCATAGGAAACACAGTGGAATAGAAGAGTGCTCTTTTCTCAAAAGCAGAGTGTTTCTTGTAAGGCGAGCTAGAGTTTGTTTCCCAGTCCAAAATGGAGTTGAATCACATGCAGTTTCTGGTGCTAAGAGCAAAGGAAGTTTTCTGGTAAGGAAAGTAACTATTGTGCTCCCTTTGCAATAAACAGTACAAATAGCACTCACGTCTGTTCCCAGCAAGTACAGTGTATTCAACAGAAGAGGAGCTACTGTTCTTGTCAGTTTCCTAAGCAGAGTTGAACTAGATATGGCCTGTGTGTGTGAAGCACAGTTCTTTTGTTCTGAGCAAGCTCAATTTTCGGACACCATAGTAAACACAGTAGAGTAGAAGAGTGCTCTTTTCTCAAAAGCAGAGTGTGTTTCTTGTAAGGCTAGCTAGTGTTTGTTTCCCAGTCACAAATGGAGTTGAATCCCATGCAGTTTCTGGTCCTACGAGCAAGAGTTGTTTTCTGGTAAGAAGAGTCACTATTTCGCTCCCATTGCCATACACAGGGCAAATAGCACTCCCGTCTGCTCCCAGCAAGTACAGTGTACTGGACTGAAGAGGAGCTACTGTTCTTGTCAATTTCCTAAGAAGAGTTGAACTAGATATGGCCCGTGTGTGTAGGAAGCAAAGTTCTTTGGTTCTGAGCAAGCTCATCTTTCTGACCCCATAGGAAACACAGTAGAGTAGAAGAGTGCTCTTTTCTCAAAAGCAGAGTGTGTTTCTTGTAAGGCGAGCTAGCGTTTGTTTCCCAGTCCTAAATGGAGTTGAATCACATGCAGTTTTTGGTCCTACGAGCAAGGGATGTTTTCTGGTAAGGAAAGTCACTATTGTGCTCCCTTTGCCATAAACAGTGCAAATAGCACTTACGTCTGTTCCCAGCAAGTACAGTGTATTGGACTGAAGAGGATCTACTGTTCTTTTCAGGTTGCTAAGCAGAGTTGAACTAGATATGGCCCGTGTGTGTTGGAAGCACAGTTCTTTTGTTCTGAGCAAGCTCACTGTTCTGGCCCTGTAGCAAACACAGAAGAGTAGAAGAGTGCTCTTTTCTCAAAAGCAAAGTGTGTTTCTTTTAAGGTGAGCTAGCGTTTGTTTCCCAGTCCTAAATGGAGTTGAATTACATGCAGTTTCTTGTCCTATGAGCAAGAGTTGTTTTCTGGTAAGAAGAGTCACTATTGCAATCCTATTGCCATACACAGTGCAAACAACACGAGCTACAGTTCTTTGCAAGTACAGTGTATTGGACAGAAGAATAGCTACTGTTCTTGTCAGTTTCCTAAGCAGAGTTGAACTAGATATGGCCCGTGTGTGTAGGAAGCACAGTTCTTTTGTTCTGAGCAAGCTCACTGTTCAGACCCCATAGGAAACACAGTAGAGTAGAAGAGTGCTCTTTTCTCAAAAGCAGAGTGTGTTTCTTGCAAGGCGAATTAGCTTTTTTTTCCCAGTCGTAAATGGAGTTGAATCACATGCAGTTTCTGGTCCTACGAGCAAGAGTTGTTTTCTGGTAAGAAGAGTCACTATTGTGCTCCCTTTGCCATACACAGGGCAAATAGCACTCACGTCTGTTCCCAGCAAGTACAGTGTATTGGACTGAAGAGGAGCTACTGTTCTTGTCAGTTTCCTAAGAAGAATTGAACGAGATATGGCCCGTGTGTGTAGGAAGCACAGTTCTTTTGTTCTGAGCAAGCTCATTGTTTTGGTCCTATAGGAAACACAGAAGAGTAGAAGAGTGCTCTTTCCTCAAAAGCAGAGTGTGTTCTTGTAAGGTGAGCTAGCGTTTGTTTACCAGTCCTAAATGGAGTTGAATTACATGCAGTTTCTTGTCCTATGAGCAAGAGTTTTTTTCTGGTTAGAAGAGCCACTATTGCGCTCCTATTGCCATACACAGTGCAAACAACACTCGCTACTATTCTTTGCAAGTACAGTGTATTGGACTGAAGAGGAGCTACTGTTCTTGTCAGTTTCCTAAGCAGAGTTGAACTAGATATGGCCCGTGTGTGTAGGAAGCACAGTTCTTTTGTTCTGAGCAAGCTCACTGTTCAGACCCCATAGGAAACACAGTAGAGTAGAAGAGTGCTCTTTTCTCAAAAGCAGAGTGTGTTTCTTGCAAGGCGAATTAGCTTTTTTTTCCCAGTCGTAAATGGAGTTGAATCACATGCAGTTTCTGGTCCTACGAGCAAGAGTTGTTTTCTGGTAAGAAGAGTCACTATTGTGCTCCCTTTGCCATACACAGGGCAAATAGCACTCATGTCTGTTCCCAGCAAGTACAGTGTATTGGACTGAAGAGGAGCTACTGTTCTCGTCAGTATCCTAAGGAGAGTTGAACTAGATATGGCGCGTGTGTGTAGGAAGCACAGTTCTTTTGTTCTGAGCAAGCTCACTGTTCTGGTCCTATAGGAAACACAGTAGAGTAGAAGAGTGCTCTTTTCTCAAAAGCAGAGTGTGTTCTTGTAAGGTGAGCTAGCGTTTGTTTACCAGTCCTAAATGGAGTTGAATTACATGCAGTTTCTTGTCCTATGAGCAAGAGTTTTTTTCTGGTTAGAAGAGCCACTATTGCGCTCCTATTGCCATACACAGTGCAAACAACACTCGCTACAGTTCTTTGCAAGTACAGTGTATTGGACTGAAGAGGAGCTACTGTTCTTGTCAGTTTCCTAAGCAGAGTTGAACTAGATATGGCTCGTGTGTAGGAAGCACAGTTCTTTTGTTCTGAGCAAGCTCACTGTTCTGGCCTATAGAAACACAGTAGAGTAGAAGAGTGCTCTTTTCTCAAAAGCAGAGTGTGTTTCTTGTAAGATGAGCTTGCGTTTGTTTCCCAGTCCTAAATGGAGTTCAATCACATGCAGTTTCTTGTCCTATGAGCAAGAGTTTTTTGATGGTAAGAAGAGTCACTATTGCGCTCCCATTGACATACACAGGGCAAATAGCACTGGCGTCTGTTCCCAGCATTTAAAGTGTATTGGACTGAAGAGAATCTACCGTTCTTGTCAGTTTCCTAAGCAGAGTTGAACTAGATATGGCCCGTGTGTGTAGGAAGCACAGTTCTTTTGTTCTGAGCTAGATCACTCTTCTGGCCTATAGAAACACAGTAGAGTAGAAGAGTGCTCTTTTCTCAAAAGCAGAGTGTGTTTCTTGTAAGACGAGCTTGCGTTTGTTTCCCAGTCCTAAATGGAGTTGAATCACATGCAGTTTCTGGTCCTATGAGCAAGAGTTTTTTTTTGGAAAGGAAAGTCACTATTGTGCTCCCTTTGCCATACACAGTGCAAATAGCACTCGCGTCTGTTCCCAGCAAGTACAGTGTATTGGACTGAAGAGGAGCTACTGCTCTTGTCAGTTTCCTAAGCAGAGTTGAACTAGATATGGCCCGTGTGTGTAGGAAGCACAGTTCTTTGTTCTGAGCAAGCTCACTGTTCGGACCCCATAGGAAACACAGTAGAATAGAAGAGTGCTCTTTTCTCAAAAGCAGAGTGTGTTTCTTGTAAGATGAGCTTGCGTTTGTTTCCCAGTCCTAAATGGAGTTGAATCACAGGAAGTTTCTGGTCCTACGAGCAAGGGATGTTTTCTGGTAAGTAAAATCACTATTGTGCTCCCTTTGCCATAAACAGTGCAAATAGCACTCACGTCTGTTCCCAGCAAGTACAGTGTATTGGACTGAAGAGGAGCTACTGTTCTTGTCAGTTTTCTAAGCAGAGTTGAACGAGATATGGCCCGTGTGTGTAGGAAGCACAGTTCTTTTGTTCTGAGCAAGCTCACTCTTTTGGTCCTATAGGAAACAAAGAAGAGTAGAAGTGTGCTCTTTTCTCAAAAGCATAGCGTGTTTCTTGTAAGGTGAGCTAGCGTTTGTTTCCCAGTCCTAAATGGAGTTGAATTACGTTCAGTTTCTGGTCCTATTAGCAAGAGTTGTTTTCTGGTAAGAAGAGTCACTATGGCAATCCTATTGCCATACACAGTGCAAACAACACTCGCTACTGTTCTTTGCAAGTACAGTGTTTTGGACAGAAGAAGAGCTACTGTTCTTGTTAGTTTCCTAAACAGAGTTGAACGAGATTTGTCCCGTGTGTGTAGGAAGCACAGTTCTTTTGTTCTGAGCAAGCTCACTCTTCAGAACCCATAGGAAACACAGTAGAGTAGAAGAGTGCTCTTTTCTCAAAAGCAGAATGTGTTTCTTGTAAGGCGAGCTAGCGTTTGTTTCCCAGTCCTACATGGAGTTGAATCACATGCAGTTTCTGGTCCTAAGAGCAAGGGATGTTTTCTGGTAAGAAAAGTCACTATTGTGCTCCCTTTGCCATAAACTGTGCAAATAGCACTCGCGTCTGTTCCCAGCAAGTACAATGTATTGGACTGAAGAGGAGCTACTGTTCTTGTCAGTTTCCTAAGCAGAGTTGAACTAGATATGGCCCGTGTGTGTAGGAAGCACAGTTCTTTTGTCCTGAGCAAGCTCACTGTTCGGACCCCATAGGAAACACAGAAGAGTAGAAGAGTGCTCTTTTCTCAAAAGCAGAGTGTGTTTCTTGTAAGGCGAGCTAGCGTTTGTTTCCCAGTCCTAAATAGAATTGAATCACATGCAGTTTCTGATCCTAGGAGCAAGAGTTGTTTTCTGGTAAGAAGAGTCACTATTGCGCTCCCATTGACATACACAGGGCAAATAGCACTGGCGTCTGTTCCCAGCACGTTCAGTGTATTGGACTGAAGAGGATCTACTGTTCTTGTCAGTTTCCTAAGCAGAGTTGAACTAGATATGGCCCGTGTGTGTAGGAAGCACAGTTCTTTTGTTCTGAACAAGCTCACTGTTTTGGCCCTATAGGAAACACAATAGAGTAGAAGAGTGCTCTTTTCTCAAAAGCAGAGTGTGTTTCTTGTAAAGCGAGCTAGCGTTTGTTTCCCAGTCCTAAAGGTAGTTGAATCACATGCAGTTTCTGGTCCTACAAGCAAGAGTTGTTTTCTAGTAAGAAGAGTCACTATTGTGCTCCCATTGCCATACACAGGGCAAAAAGGACTCGCGTCTGTTCCCAGGATGTACAGTTTATTGGACTGAAGAGGATCTACTGTTCTTGTCAGTTTCCTAAGCAAAGTTGAACTAGATATGGCCCGTGTGTGTTAGAAGTACACTTCTTTTGTTCTGAGGAACCTAACTCTTCTGGCCCTATAGGAAACACAGTAGAGTAGAAGAGTGCTCTTTTCTCAAAAGCAGAATGTGTTTCTTGTGAGGCGAGCTAGCATTTGTTTCCCAGTCCTAAATGGAGTTGAATCACATGCAGTTTCTGGTCCTAAGAGCAAGAGTTGTTTTCTGGTAAGAAGAGTCACTATTGCCCTCCCATTGTCATACACAGGGCAAATAGCACTGGCGTCTGTTCCTAGCATGTACAGTGTATTGGACTGAAGATGATCTACTGTTCTTGTCAGTTTCCTAAGCAGAGTTGAACTAGATATGGCCCGTGTGTGTAGGAAGCACAGTTCTTTTGTTCTGAGCAAGCTCACTGTTCGGACCCCATAGGAAACACAGTAGAATAGAAGAGTGCTCTTTTCTCAAAAGCAGAGTGTGTTTCTTGTAAGGCGAGCTAGCGTTTGTTTCCCAGTCCAAAATGGAGTTGAATCCCATGCAGTTTCTGGTCCTACGAGCAAGGGATGTTTTCTGGTAAGGAAAGTCACTATTGTGCTCCCTTTGCCATAAACTGTGCAAATTGCACTCACGTCTGTTCCCAGCAAGTACAGTGTATTGGACTGAAGAGGAGCTACTGTTCTTGTCAGTTGTTTAAGCAGAGTTGAATGAGATATGGCCCGTGTGTGTAGGAAGCACAGTTCTTTTGTTCTGAGCAAGCTCACTGTTTTGGTCCTATAGGAAACACAGATGAGTAGAAGAGTGCTCTTTTCTCAAAAGCAGAGTGTGTTTCTTGTAAGGTGATCTAGCGTTTGTTTCCCAGTCCTAAATGGAGTGAATTAGATGCAGTTTCTTGTCCTATGAGCAAGAGTTGTTTTCTGGTAAGAAGAGTCACTATTGCGCTCCTATTGCCATACACAGTACAAACAACACTCGCTACTGTTCTTTGCAAGTACAGTGTATTGGATAGAAGAGGAGCTACTGTTCTTGTCAGTTTACTAAGCAGAGTTGAACTAGATATGGCCAGTGTGTGTAGGAAGCACAGTACTTTTTTTCTGAGCAAGCTCACTGTTTTGGTCCTATAGGAAACACAATAGAGTAGAAGAGTGCTCTTTTCTCGAAAGCAGAGTGTGTTTCTTGTAAAGCGAGCTAGCATTTGTTTCCCAGTCCTAAAGGTAGTTGAATCACATGCATTTTCTGGTCCTACAAGCAAGAGTTGTTTTCTAGTAAGAAGAGTCACTATTGTGCTCCCATTGCTATACACAGGGCAAAAAGGAAAAGCGTCTGTTCCCAGGATGTACAATGTATTGGACTGAGGAGGATCTACTGTTCTTGTCAGTTTCCTAAGCAAAGTTGAACTAGATATGGCCCGTGTGTGTTAGAAGTACACTTCTTTTGTTCTGAAGAACCTCACTCTTCTGGCCCTATAGGAAACAGAGTAGAGTAGAAGAGTGCTCTTTTCTCAAAAGCAGAATGTGTTTCTTGTAAGGCGAGGTAGCGTTTGTTTCCCAGTCCTAAATGGAATTGAATCACATGCAGTTTCTGTTCCAAGGAGCAAGAGTTGTTTTCTGGTAAGAAGAGTCACTATTGCGCTCCCATTGACATACACAGGGCAAATAGCCCTGGCGTCTGTTCCCAGCACGTACAGTGTATTGGACTGAAGAGGATCTACTGTTCTTGTCAGTTTCCTAAGCAGAGTTGAACTAGATATGGCCCGTGTGTGTAGGAAGCACAGTTCTTTTGTTTTGAGCAAGCTCACTGTTTTGGCCCTATAGGAAACACAATAGAGTAGAAGAGTGCTCTTTTCTCAAAAGCAGAGTGTGTTTCTTGTAAAGCGAGCTAGCATTTGTTTCCCAGTCCTAAAGGTAGTTGAATCACATGCAGTTTCTGGTCCTACAAGCAAGAGTTGTTTTCTAGTAAGATGAGTCACTATTGTGCTCCCATTGCCATACACAGGGCAAAAAGGACAAGCGTCTGTTCCCAGGATGTACAGTGTATTGGACTGAAGAGGATCTACTGTTCTTGTCAGTTTCCTAAGCAAAGTTGAACTAGATATGGCCCGTGTGTGTTAGAAGTACACTTCTTTTGTTCTGAGGAACCTCACTCTTCTGGCCCTATAGGAAACACAGTAGAGTAAAAGAGTGCTCTTTTCTCAAAAGCAGAATGTGTTTCTTGTAAGGCGAGTAGCGTTTGTTTCCCAGTCCTAAATGGAGTTGAATCACATGCAGTTTCTGGTCCTATGATGCAAGAGTTGTTTTCTGGTAAGAAGAGTCACTGTTGCCCTCCCATTGTCATACACAGGGCAAATAGCACTGGCGTCTGTTCCCAGCATGTACAGTGTATTGGACTGAAGATGATCTACTGTTCTTGTCAGTTTCCTAAGCAGAGTTGAACTAGATATGGCCCGTGTGTGTAGGAAGCACAGTTCTTTTGTTCTGAGCAAGCTCACTGTTCGGACCCCATAGGAAACAAAGTAGAATAGAAGAGTGCTTTTTTCTCAAAAGCAGAGTGTGTTTCTTGTAAGGCGAGCTAGCGTTTGGTTCCCAGTCCAAAATGGAGTTGAATCTCATCCAGTTTCTGGTCCTACGAGCAAGGGATGTTTTCTGGTAAGGAAAGTCACTATTGTGCTCCCTTTGCCATAAACAGTGCAAATTGCACTCACGTCTGTTCCCAGCAAGTACAGTGTATTGGACTGAAGAGGATCTACTGTTCTTGTCAGTTTTTTAAGCAGAGTTGAATGAGATATGGCCCTTGTGTGTAGGAAGCACAGTTCTTTTGTTCTGAGCAAGCTCACTGTTTTGGTCCTATAGGAAACACAGAAGAGTAGAAGAGTGCTCTTTTCTCAAAAGCAGATGTGTTTCTTGTAAGGTGAGCTAGCGTTTGTTTCCCAGTCCTAAATGGAGTTGAATTAGATGCAGTTTCTTGTCCTATGAGCAAGAGTTGTTTTCTGGTAAGAAGAGTAACTATTGTGCTACCATTGTCATACACAGTGCAAATAGCACTCTCGTCTGTTCCCAGCAAGTACAGTGTATTGGACAGAAGAGGAGCTACTGTTCTTGTCAGTTTCTTAAGCAGAGTTGAACTAGATATGGCCCGTGTGTGTGAAGCACAGTTCTTTTGTTCTGAGCAAGCTCAATTTTCGGACCCCATAGTAAACACAGTAGAGTAGAAGAGTGCTCTTTTCTCAAAAGCAGAGTGTGTTTCTTGTAAGGCGAGCTAGCGTTTGTTTCCTAGTCCAAAATGGAGTTGAATCACATGCAGTTTCTGGTCCTACGAGCAAGGGATGTTTTCTGGTAAGGAAAGTCACTATTGTGCTCCCTTTGCCATAAACAGTGCAAATTGCACTCACATCTGTTCCCAGCAAGTACAGTGTATTGGAAAGAAGAGGAGCTCCTGTTCTTGTCAGTTTCCTAAGCAGAGTTGAACTCGATATGGCCCGTGTGTGTAGGAAGCACAGTTCTTTTGTTCTGAGCAAGCTCACTGTTCTGGTCCTGTAGGAAACACAGAAGAGTAGAAGAGTGCTCTTTTCTCAAAAGCAAAGTGTGTTTCTTGTAAGGTGAGCTAGCGTTTGTTTCCCAGTCCTAAATGGAGTTGAATTACGTTCAGTTTCTGGTCCTATTAGCAAGAGTTGTTTTCTGGTAAGAAGAGTCACTATGGCAATCCTATTGCCATACACAGTGCAAACAACACTCGCTACTGTTCTTTGCAAGTACAGTGTTTTGGACAGAAGAAGAGCTACTGTTCTTGTTAGATTCCTAAGCAGAGTTGAACGAGATTTGTCCCGTGTATGTAGGAAGCACAGTTCTTTTGTTCTGAGCAAGCTCACTCTTCAGACCCCATAGGAAACACAGTAGAGTATAAGAGTGCTCTTTTCTCAAAAGCAGAATGTGTTTCTTGTAAGGCGAGCTAGCGTTTGTTTCCCAGTCCTACATGGAGTTGAATCACATGCAGTTTCTGGTCCTAAGAGCAAGGGATGTTTTCTGGTAAGAAAAGTCACTATTGTGCTCCCTTTGTCATAAACTGTACAAATAGCACTCGCGTCTGTTCCCAGCAAGTACAATGTATTGGACTGAAGAGGAGCTACTGTTCTTGTCAGTTTCCTAAGCAGATTTGAACTAGATATGGCCCGTGTGTGTAGGAAGCACAGTTTTTTTGTCCTGAGCAAGCTCGCTGTTCGGACCCCATAGGAAACACAGTAGAGTAGAAGAGTGCTCTTTTCTCAAAAGCAGAGTGTGTTTCTTATAAGGCGAGCTATCGTTTGTTTCCCAGTCCTAAATAGAATTGAATCACATGCAGTTTCTGATCCTAGGAGCAAGAGTTGTTTTCTGGTAAGAAGAGTCACTATTGCGCTCCCTTTGACATACACAGAGCAAATAGCACTGTCGTCTGTTCCCAGCACGTACAGTGTATTGGACTGAAGAGGATCTACTGTTCTTGTCAGTTTCCTAAGCAGAGTTGAACTAGATATGGCCCGTGTGTGTAGGAAGCACGGTTCTTTTGTTCTGAGCAAGCTCACTGTTCGGACTCTATAGGAAACACAGTAGAGTAGAAGTGTGACCTTTTCTCAAAGCAGAGCGTGTCTCTTGTAAGGCGAGCTAGCGTTTGTTTCCCAGTCTTAAGTGGAGTTGAATAACATGCAGTTTCTGGTCCTATGAGCAAGAGTTGTTTTCTGGTAAGAGAGTCACTATTGTGTTCCCATTGCTGTACACAGTGCAAATAGTACTCGCGTCTGTTCCCAGCAAGTACAGTGTATTGGACTGAAGAGGAGCTACTGTTCTTGTCAGTTTCCTAAGCAGAGTTGTACTAGATATGGCCCGTGTGTGTAGGAAGCACAGTTCTTTTGTTCTGGGGAAGCTCTCTGTTTTGGCCCTACAGGAAACATAGTAGAATAAAAGAGTGCTCTTTTCTCAAAAGCAGAGTGTGTTTCTTGTAAGGTGAGCTAGCGTTTGTTTCCCAGTGCTATATGGAGTTGAATCCCATGCAGTTTCTGGTCCTACGAGCAAGAGTTGTTTTATGGTAAGAAGAGTAACTATTGTGCTCCCATATTCATACACAGTGCAAATAGCACTGGCGTCTTTTCCCAGCAAGTACAGTGTATTGGACTGAAGAGGATCTACTGTTCCTGTCAGTTTCCTAAGCAGAGTTGAACTAGATATGGCCCGTGTGTGTAGGAAGCACAGTTCTTTTGTTCTGAGCAAGCTCACTGTTCAGACCCCATAGGAAACACAGTAGAGTAGATGTGTGCCCTATTCTCAAAAGCAGAGCATGTTTCTTGTAAGGCGAGCTAGCGTTTGTTTCCCATCCCTAAGTGGATTGAATCAAATGTAGTTTCAGGTCCTAAGAGCAAGAGTTGTTTCCTGGTAAGAAGAGTCACTATTGTGCAACCATTGCGGTACACAGTGCAAATAGCACTCGAGTCTGTCCCAGCAAGTACAGTGTATTGGACTGAAGAGGATCTACTGTTCTCATCAGTATCCTAAGCAGAGTTGAACTAGATATGGCCCGTGTGTGTAGGAAGCACGATTCTTTTGTTCTGAGCAAGCTCACTGTTCGGACTCTATAGGAAACACAGTAGAGTAGAAGTATGACCTTTTCTCAAAGCAGAGCATGTCTCTTGTAAGGTGAGCTAGCGTTTGTTTCCCAGTCCTAAATGGAGTTGAATCACATGCAGTTTCTGGTCCTATGAGCAAGAGTTGTTTTGTGGTATGAAGAGTCACAATTGTGCTCTCATTGCCATACACCGTGCAAATTGCACTCACGTCTGTTCCCAGCATGTACAGTGTATTGGACAGAAGAGGAGCTACTGTTCTTGTCAGTTTCCTAAGCAGAGTTGAACTAGATATGGCCCGTGTGTGTGAAGCACAGTTCTTTTGTTCTGAGCAAGCTCAATTTTCGGACCCCATAGGAAACACAGAAGAGTAGAAGAGTGCTCTTTTCTCAAAAGCAGAGTGTGTTTCTTGTAAGGTGAGCTAGCGTTTGTTTCCCAGTGCTAAATGGAGTTGAATCCCATGCAGTTTCTGGTCCTACGAGCAAGAGTTGTTTTATGGTATATAGAGTCACTATTGTGCTCCCATATTCATACACAGTGCAAACAGCACTGGCGTCTGTTCCCAGCAAGTACAGTGTATTGGACTGAAGAGGATCTACTGTTCCTGTCATTTTCTTAGCAGAGTTGATCTAGATATGGCCCGTGTGTGTAGGAAGCACAGTTCTTTTGTTCTTAGCAAGCTCACTGTTCAGACCCCATAGGAAACACAGTAGAGTAGATGTGTGCCCTACTCTCAAAAGCAGAGCATGTTTCTTGTAAGGCGAGCTAGCGTTTGTTTCCCATCCCTAAGTGGATTGAATCAAATGTAGCTTCAGGTCCTAAGAGCAAGAGTTGTTTCCTGGTAAGAAGAGTCACTATTGTGCAACCATTGCGGTACACAGTGCAAATAGCACTCGCGTCTGTTCCCAGCAAGTACAGTGTATTGGACTGAAGAGGATCTACTGTTCTCGTCAGTATCCTAAGGAGAGTTGAACTAGATATGGCGCGTGTGTGTAGGAAGCACAGTTCTTTTGTTCTGAGCAAGCTCACTGTTCTGGTCCTATAGGAAACACAGTAGAGTAGAAGAGTGCTCTTTTCTCAAAAGCAGAGTGTGTTTCTTGTAAGGCGAGCTAGCGTTTGTTTCCCAGTCCTAAATGGATTTGAATCACATGCAGTTTCTGGTCCTATGAGCAAGAGTTGTTTTGTGGTATGAAGAGTCACAATTGTGCTCCCATTGCCATACACAGTGCAAATAGTACTCGCGTCTGTTCCCAGCAAGTACAGTGTATTGGACTGAAGAGGATCTACTGTTCTTGTCAGTTTCCTAAGGAGAATTGAACTAGATATGGCCGTGTGTGTATGAAGCACAGTTCTTTTGTTCTGAGCAAGCTCACTGTTCTGGCCCTAAAGGAAACACAGTAGAGTAGAAGAGTGCTCCTTCCTCAAAAGCAGAGTGTGTTACTTGTAATGCACGCTAGCATTTGTTTCCCAACCTAAATTGGATTTGAATCACATGCAGTTTCTGGTCCTATGAGCAAGAGTTGTTTTCTGGAAAGAAGAGTCACTATTGCGCTCCCATTGTCATACACAGGGCAAATAGCACTGGCGTCTGTTCCCAGCATGTACAGTGTATTGGACTGAAGAGGATCTACTGTTCTTGTCAGTTTCCTAAGCAGAGTTGAACTAGATATGGCTGTGTGTGTAGGAAGCACAGTTCTTTTGTTCTGAGCAAGCTAACTGTTTTGGTCCTATAGGAAACACAGATGAGTAGAAGAGTGCTCTTTTCTCAAAAGCAGAGTGTGTTTCTTGTAAGGTGAGCTAGCGTTTGTTTCCCAGTCCTAAATGGAGTTGAATTAGATGCAGTTTCTTGTCCTATGATCAAGAGTTGTTTTCTGGTAAGAAGAGTCACTATTGCGCTCCTATTGCCATACACAGTACAAACAACACTCGCTACTGTTCTTTGCAAGTACAGTGTATTGAATAGAAGAGGAGCTACTGTTCTTGTCAGTTTCCTAAGCAGAGTTGAACTAGATATGGCCCGTGTGTGTAGGAAGCACAGTTCTTTTGTTCTGAGTAAGCTCACTGTTCGGACCACATAGGAAACAAAGTAGAGTAGAAGAGTGCTCTTTTCTCAAAAGCAGAGTGTGTTTCTTGTAAGGCAAGCTAGCGTTTGTTTCCCAGTCCTAAATGGAATTGAATCACATGCAGTTTCTGTTCCTAGGAGCAAGAGTTGTTTTCTGGTAAGAAGAGTCACTATTGCGCTCCCATTGACATACACAGGGCAAATAGCCCTGGCGTCTGTTCCCAGCACGTACAGTGTATTGGACTGAAGAGGATCTACTGTTCTTGTCAGTTTCCTAAGCAGAGTTGAACTAGATATGGCCCGTGTGTGTAGGAAGCACAGTTCTTTTGTTCTGAGCAAGCTCACTGTTTTGGCCCTATAGGAAACACAATAGAGTAGAAGAGTGCTCTTTTCTCAAAAGCAGAGTGTGTTTCTTGTAAAGCGAGCTAGCATTTGTTTCCCAGTCCTAAAGGTAGTTGAATCACATGCAGTATTTCATCCTATGAGCAAGAGTTGTTTTCTGGTAAGAAGAGTCACTATTGCGCTCCCATTGCCATACACAGTGCAAATAGCACTCGCGTCTGTTCCCAGGAAGTAATGTGCATTTGACTGAACAGGAGCTACTGTTCTTGTCAGTTTAATAAGCAGAGTTGAACTAGATGTGGCCCCTGTGTGTAGGAAGCACAGTTCTTTTGTTCTGAGCAAGCTCACTGTTCAGACCCCATAGGAAACACGTTAGAGTAGAAGAGTGCTCTTTTCTAAAAAGCAGAGTTTGTTTATTGTAAGGCGAGCTAGCGTTTGTTTCCCAGTCCTAAATGGAGTTGAATCACATGCAGTTTCTGGTCCTATGAGCAAGAGTTGTTTTCTGGTAAGAAGAGTCACTATTGTGCTCCCATTGTCATACACAGGGCAAATAGCACTGGCGTCTGTTCAGAGCATGTACAGTGTATTGGACTTAAGAGGATCTACTGTTCTTGTCAGTTTCCTAAGCAGAGTTGAACTAGATATGGCCGTGTGTGTATGAAGCACAGTTCTTTTGTTCTGAGTAAGCTCACTGTTGTGGCCCAATAGGAAAAACAGTATAGTAGAAGAGTGCTCTTTTCACAAAAACAGATTGTGTTTCTTGTAAGGCGAGCTAGTGTTTGTTTCCCAGTCCTAAATGGAGTTGAATCACATGCAGTTTCTGGTCCTACGAGCAAGAGTTTTTTTCTAGTAAGAAGAGTCACTTTTGTGCTCCCATTGTCATACACAGGGCAAGTAGCACTGGGGTCTGTTCCCAGCATGTACAGTGTATTGCACTGAAGAGGAGCTACTGTTCTTGTCAGTTTCCTAAGCAGAGTTGAACTAGATATAGCCCGTGTGTGTATGAAGCACAGTTCTTTTGTTCTGAGGTAGCTCACTGTTCGGACGCCATAGGCAACACAGTAGAGTATAAGAGTGCTCTCTTCTCAAAAGCAGAGTGTGTTTCTTGTAAGGCGAGCTAGCGTTTGTTTTCCAGTCCTAAATGGAGTTGAATCACATGCAGTTTCTGGTCCTACGAGCAAGAGTTGTTTTCTGGTAAGAAGAGTCACTATTGCGCTCCCATTGTCATACACAGGGCAAATAGCACTGGCGTCTGTTCAGAGCATGTACAGTGTATTGGACTTAAGAGGATCTACTGTTCTTGTCAGTTTCCTAAGCAGAGTTGAACTAGATATGGCCGTGTGTGTATGAAGCACAGTTCTTTTGTTCTGAGCAAGCTCACTATTTTGGCCCTATATGAAACACAGTAGAGTAGAAGAGTGTTCTTTTCTCAAAAGCAGAGTGTGTTTCTTGTAAGGCGAGGTAGCGTTTGTTTCCCAGTCCTAAATGGAGTTGAATCACATGCAGTTTTTGGTCCCACGAGCAAGAGTTGTTTTCTGGTAAGGAAAGTAAGTATTGTGCTCCCTTTCTCATACACAGTGCAAATAGCACACGCGACTTTTCCCAGCAAGTACAGTGTATTGGACTGAAGAGGAGCTACTGTTCTTGTCAGATTCCTAAGCAGAGTTGAACTAGATATTGCCCGTGTGTGTAGGAAGCACATTTCTTTTGTTCTGAGCAATCTCAATGTTCTGGCCCTATAGGAAACACATTAGAGTAGAATACTGCTCTTTTCTCAAAAGCAGAGTGTGTTTCTTGTAAGGCAAGCTAGTGTTTGTTTCCCAGTCCTAAATGGAGTTGAATCACATGCAGTTTCTGGTCCTAAGAGCAAGAATTGTTTTCTGGTAAGAAGAGTCACTCTTGCGCTCCCATTGCCATACACAGTGCAAATAGCACTGGCGTCTGTTCCCAGCATGTACAGTGTATTGCACTGAAGAGGATCTACTGTTCTTGTCAGTTTCCTAAGCAGAGTTGAACTAGATATAGCCCGTGTGTGTAGGAAGCACAGTTCTTTTGTTCTGAGGAAGCTGACTGTTCGGACCCATAGGAAACACAGTAGTGTAGAAGAGTGCTCTTTTCTCAAAAGCAGAGTGTGTTTCTTGTAAGGCGAGCTAGCGTTTGTTTTCCAGTCCTAAATGGAGTTGAATCACATGCAGTTTCTGGTCCTACGAGCAAGAGTTGTTTTCTGGTAAGAAGAGTCACTATTTCACTCCCATTGTCATACACAGGGCAAATAGCACTGGTGTCTGCTCCCAGCAAGAACAGTGTATTGGACTGAAGAGAAGCTACTGTTCTTGTCAGTTTTCTAATCAGAGTTGAACTAGATATAGCCCGTGTGTGTAGGAAGCACACTTCTTTTGTTCTGAGCAAGCTCACTGTTCTGGCCCTATAGGAAACACAGTAGAGTAGAAGAGTGCTCTTTTCTCAAAAGCAGAGTGTGTTGCTTGTAAGGCGAGCTAGTGTTTGTTTCCCAGTCCTAAATGGAGCTGAATCCCATGCAGTATTTCATCCTATGAGCAAGAGTTGTTTTCTGGTAAGAAGAGTCACTATTGCGCTCCCATTGCCATACACAGTGCAAATAGCACTCGAGTCTGTTCCCAGGAAGTAATGTGCATTTGACTGAACAGGAGCTACTGTTCTTGTCAGTTTAATAAGCAGAGTTGAACTAGATATGGCCCCTGTGTGTAGGAAGCACAGTTCTTTTGTTCTGAGCAAGCTCACTGTTCGGACCCCATAGGAAACACGTTAGAGTAGAAGAGTGCTCTTTTCTAAAAAGCAGAGTTTGTTTCTTGTAAGGCGAGCTAGCGTTTGTTTCCCAGTTCTAAATGGAGTTGAATCTCATGAAGTTTCTGGTCCTACGAGCAAGAGTTGTTTTCTGGTAAGAAGAGTCACTATTGCGCTCCCATTGTCATACACAGGGCAAATAGCACTGGCGTCTGTTCAGAGCATGTACAGTGTATTGGACTTAAGAGGATCTACTGTTCTTGTCAGTTTCCTAAGCAGAGTTGAACTAGATATGGCCGTGTGTGTATGAAGCACAGTTCTTTTGTTCTGAGCAAGCTCACTATTTTGGCCCTATATGAAACACAGTAGAGTAGAAGAGTGTTCTTTTCTCAAAAGCAGAGTGTGTTTCTTGTAAGGCGAGGTAGCGTTTGTTTCCCAGTCCTAAATGGAGTTGAATCACATGCACTTTTTGGTCCCACGAGCAAGAGTTGTTTTCTGGTAAGGAAAGTAACTATTGTGCTCCCTTTCTTATACACAGTGCAAGTAGCACACGCGACTTTTCCCAGCAAGTACAGTGTATTGGACTGAAGAGGAGCTACTGTTCTTGTCAGATTCCTAAGCAGAGTTGAACTAGATATTGCCCGTGTGTGTAGGAAGCACAGTTCTTTTGTTCTGAGCAAGCTCAATGTTCTGGCCCTATAGGAAACACATTAGAGTAGAATACTGCTCTTTTCTCAAAAGCAGAGTGTGTTTCTTGTAAGGCAAGCTAGCGTTTGTTTCCCAGTCCTAAATGGAGTTGAATCACATGCAGTTTCTGGTCCTACGAGCAAGAGTTGTTTTCTGGTAAGAAGAGTCACTCTTGCGCTCCCATTGCCATACACAGTGCAAATAGCACTGGCGTCTGTTCCCAGCATGTACAGTGTATTGCACTGAAGAGGATCTACTGTTCTTGTCAGTTTCCTAAGCAGAGTTGAACTAGATATAGCCTGTGTGTGTATGAAGCACAGTTCTTTTGTTCTCAGCAAGCTCACTGTTCGGATGCCATAGGAAACACAGTAGAGTAGAAGAGTGCTCTTTTCTCAAAAGCAGAGTGTGTTTCTTGTAAGGCGAGCTAGTGTTTGTTTTCCATTCCTAAATGGAGTTGAATCACATGCCGTTTCTGGTCCTACCAGCAAGAGTTGTTTTCTGGTAAGAAGAGTCACTATTTCGCTCCCATTGTCATACACAGGGCAAATAGCACTGGCGTCTGCTCCCAGCAAGTACAGTGTATTGGACTGAAGAGGAGCTATTGTTTTTGTCAGTTTCCTAAGCAGAGTTGAACTAGATATGGCCCATGTGTGTAGGAAGCACAGTTCTTTTGTTCTGAGCAAGCTCACTGTTCGGACCCCATAGGAAACACAGTAGAGTAGAGGAGTGCCCTTTTCTCAAAAGCAGAGTGTGTTTCTTGTAATGCGTGCTCACATTTGTTTCCCAGTCCTAAATGTAGTTGAATCCCATGCAGTTTCTGCTCCTACAAGCAAGAGTTGTTTTCTGGTAAGAAGAGTCACTATTGTGCTCCCTTTGTCATACACAGGGCAAATAGCACTGGCGTCTGTTCCCAGATTGTACAGTGTATTGGACTGAAGAGGATCTCCTGTTCTTGTCAGTTTTTTAAGCAGAGTTGAACTAGATATGGCCGTGTGTGTAGGAAGTACAGTTCTTTTGTTCTGAGCAAGCTCACTGTTGAGGCCCAATAGGAAAAACAGTATAGTGGAAGAGTTCTCTTTTCTCAAAAGCAGAGTGTGTTTCTTGTAAGGCGAGCTAGTGTTTGTTTCCCAGTCCTAAATGGAGTTGAATCACAGACAGTTTCTGGTCCTACTAGCAAGAGTTGTTTTCTAGTAAGAAGAGTCACTTTTGTGCTCCCTTTGTCATACACAGGGCAAATAGCACTGGCGTCTGTTCAGAGCATGTACAGTGTATTGGACTTAAGAGGATCTACTGTTCTTGTCAGTTTCCTAAGCAGAGTTGAACTAGATATGGTCGTGTGTGTAAGAAGCACAGTTCTTTTGTTCTGAGCAAGCTCACTGTTTTGGCCCTATATGAAACACAGTAGAGTAGAAGAGTGATCGTTTCTCAAAAGCAGAGTGTGTTTCTTGTAAGGCGTGCTAGCGTTTTTTTCCCAGTTCTAAATGGAGTTGAATCACATGCAGTTTCTGGTCCTACGATCAAGATTCGTTTTCTGGTAGGAATGTCAATATTGTGCTCCCATTGCCACACACAGTGCAAATATCACTCACGTCTGTTCCCAGTCAGTACAGTTTAATGGGCTGAAGAGGAGCTACTGTTCTTGTCAGTTTCCTAAGCAGTGTAAATAGATATGGCCCCTGTGTGTAGGAAGCACATTTCTTTTTTTCTGAGCAAGCTCACTTTTCGGACCCCATAGGAAACGCATTAGAGTAGAAGAGTGCTCTTTTCTAAAAAGCAGAGTGTGTTTCTTGTAAGGAGAGCTTGCGTTTGTTTCCCAGTCCTAAATGGAGTTGAATCACATGCAGTTTCTGGTCCTACGAGCAAGAGCTGTTTTCTGGTAAGAAGAGTCACTATTGTGCTCCCATTGTCATACACAGTGCAAATAGCACTGGCGTCTGTTCCCAGCATGTACAGTGTATTGGACTGAAGGGAATCTACTGTTCTTGTCAGTTTCCTAAACAGAATTGAACTAGATATAGCCGTGTGTGTAGGAAGCACAGTTTTTTTGTTCTGAGCCAGCTCACTGTTTTGGCCCTATACGAAACACAGCAGAGTAGAAGAGTGTTCTTTTCTCAAAAGTAGATTGTGTTTCTTGTAAGGCGAGCTAGCGTTTGTTTTCCAGTCCTAAATGGATTTGAATCACATGCAGTTGTTTGTCCCACGAGTAAGAGTTTTTTTCTGGTAAGGAAAGTCACTATTGTGCTCCCATTGCCATACACAGTGCAAATAGCACTCGCGTCTGTTCCCAGCAAGTACAGTGTATTGGACTGAAGTGGAGCTACTGTTCTTGTCAGTTTCCTAAGCAGAATTAAACTATTTATGGCCCGTGTGTGTAGGAAGCACAGTTCTTTTGTTCTGAGCAAGCTCACTGTTCGGACCACATAGGAAACACAGTAGAGTAGAAGAGTGCTCTTTTCTCAAAAGCAGAGTGTGTTTCTTGTAAGGCGAGCTAACGTTTGTTTCCCATTCCTAAATGGGAGTTGAATCACATGCATTTTCTGGTCCTATGAGCAAGAGTTGCTTTCTGGGAAGAAGAGTCACTATTGTGCTCACACTGTCATACACAGGGCAAATAGCACTGGCATCTGTTCCCAGCATGTACAGTGTATTGGACTGAAGAGGAGCTACTGTTCTTGTCAGTTTCCTAAGCAGAGTTGAACTAGATATGTCCGTGTGTGTAGGAAGCACAGTTCTTTTGTTCTGAGCAAGCTCACTGTTCGGAACCCATAGGAAAGACAGTAGAGTAGAAGAGTGCTCTTTTCTCAAAAGCAGAGTGTGTTTCTTGTAAGGCGAGCTAGCCTTTGTTTCCCAGTCCTAAATGGGAGTTGAATCACATGCAGTTTATGGTCCTAAGAGAAAAAATTGTTTTATGATAAGAAGAGTCAATATTGTGCTCCCACTGTCATACACAGGGCAAAAAGCACTCGCTTCTGTTCCCAGCAAGTACAGTGTATTGGAATGAAGAGGACCTACTGTTCTTGTCAGTTTCCTAAGCAGAGTTGAACTAGATATAACCCGTGTGTGTAGGAAGCACAGTTCTTTTTTTTGAGCAAGCTCACTGTTTTGGCCATATAGGAAACATAGTAGAGTAGAAGAGTGCTCTTTTCTCTGAAGCAGAGTGTTTCTTGTAAGGAAATCTAGCGTTTGTTTCCCAGTCCTAAATGGAGTTGAATCACATGCAGTTTTTGGTCCTACAAGCAAGAGTTGTTTTCCGGTAAGAAGAGTCACTATTGTGCTCCCACTGCCACTCACAGTGCAAATAGGACTCACGTCTGTTCCCATCAAGTACAGCGTATTGGACTGAAGAGAAGCTACTGTTCTTGTCAGTTTCCTAAGCATAGTCGAACTAGATATGGCCTGTGTGTGTAGGAAGCACAGTTCTTTTGTTCTGAGCAAGCTCGCTGTTCGGACCCCATAGGAAACACCGTAGAGTAGAAGAGTGCCCTTTTCTCAAAAGCAAGGTGTCTTTCTTGTAAGGCGAGCTAGCGTTTCTTTCCCTGTCCTAAATGGATTTGAATCACATGCAGTTTCTGGTCCAACGAGCAAGAGTTGTTTTCTGGTAAGAAGAGTCACTATTGCCCTCCCACTGTCATACACAGGGCAAATAGCATTGGCGTCTGTTCCCAGCATGTACAGTGTATTGGACTGAAGAGGATCTACTGTTCTTGTCAGTTTCCTAAGCAGAACTGAACTAGATATGGCCGTGTGTGTATGAAGCACAGTTCTTTTGTTCTGAGCAAGCTCACTGTTTTGGCCCTATAGGAAACACAGTAGAGTAGAAGAGTGCTCTTTTCACAAAAGCAGAGTGTGTTTCTTGTAAGACGAGCTAGCGTTTGTTTCCCAGTCCTAAATGGAGTTGAATCACATGCAGTTTCTGGTCCTACGAGCAAGAGTTGTTTTCTGGTAAGAAGAGTCACTCTTTCGCTCCCATTGCCATACACAGTGCAAATAGCACTGGCGTCTATTCCCAGCATGTACAGTGTATTGCACTGAAGAGGATCTACTGTTCTTGTCAGATTCCTAAGCAGAATTGAACTAGATATAGCCCGTGTGTAGGAAGCACAGTTCTTTTGTTCTGAGCAAGCTGACTGTTCAGACCCCATAGGAAACACAGTAGAGTAGAAGAGTGCTCTTTTCTCAAAAGCATAGTGTGTTTCTTGTAAGGTGAGCTAGCATTTGTTTCCCTGTCCTAAATGGATTTGAATCACATGCAGTTTCTGGTCCAATGAGCCAAGAGTTGTTTTCTGGTAAGAAGAGTCACTATTGCGCTCCCATTGTCATACACAGGGCAAATAGCAATGGCGTCGGTTCCCAGCATGTACAGTGTATTGGACTGAAGAGGATCTACTGTTCTTGTCATTTTCCTAAGCAAAATTGAACTAGATATGGCCGTGTGTGTAGGAAGCACAGTTCTCTTGCTCTGAGCATGCTCACTGTTCTGGCACTATAGGAAACACAGTAGAGTAGAAGAGTGCACTTTTCTCAAAAGCAGAGTGTGTTTCTTGTAAGTCGAGCTAGCGTTTGTTTCCCAGTCCTAAATGGGAGTTGAATCACATGCAGTTTCTGGTCTTACGAGCAAGAATTGTTTTCTGGTAAGAAGAGTCACTATTGTGCTCCCACGGTCATACACAGGACAAATAGCACGGGAGTCTGTTCCCAGCAAATACAGTGTATTGGACTGAAGAGGAGCTACTCTTCTTGTCAGTTTCCTAAGCAGAGTTGAACTAGATATAGCCCGTGTGTGTAGGAAGCACAGTTCTTTTTTTCTGAGCAAGCACACTTATCGGACCCCATAGGAAAAACATTAGAGTAGAAGAGTGCTCTTTTCTAAAAGCAGAGTATGTTTCTTGTAAGGAGATCTTGCGTTTGTTTCCCAGTCCTAAATGGAGTTGAATCACATGCAGTTTCTGGTACTACGAGCAAGAGCGGTTTTCTGGTAAGAAGAGTCACTATTGTGCTCCCATTGTCATACACAGTGCAAATAGCACTGGCGTTGGTTCCCAGCATGTACAGTGTATTGGACTGAAGGGGATCTACTGTTCTTGTCAGTTTCCTAAGCAGAGTTGAACTAGATATAGCCCGTGTGTGTAGGAAGCACAGCCCTTTTGTTCTGAGCAAGCTGACTGTTCGGACCCCATAGGAAACACAGTAGAGTAGAAGAGTGCTCATTTCTCAAAAGCAGAGTGTGTTTCTAGTAAGGCGAGCTAGCGTTTGTTTCCCAGTCATAAATGGAGTTGAATCACATGCAGTTTCTGGTCCTCCGAACAAGAGTTGTTTTCTGGTAAGAAGAGTCACTATTGCGCTCCCATTGTTATACACAGGGCAAATAGCACTGGCGACTGTTCCCAGCATGTACAGTGTATTGGACTGAAGAGGATCTACTGTTCTTGTCAGTTTCCTAAGCAGAGTTGAACTAGATACGCCGTGTGTGTAGGAAGCACAGTTCTTTTGTTCTGAGCAAGCTCACTGTTCTGGCCATATAGGAAACACATTAGAGTAGATTAGTGCTCTTTTCTCAAAAGCAGAGTGTGTTTCTTTTAAGGCTAGCTATTTTTTGTTTCCCAGTCCTAAATGGAGTTGAATCCCATGCAGTTTCTGGTCCTACGAGCAAGAGTTGTTTTCTGGTATCAAGAGTCACTATTGTGCTCCCATTGTCATACACAGGGCAAATAGCACTGGCGTCTGTTCCCAGCATGTACAGTGTATTGGACGGAAGAGGATATACTGTTCTTGTCAGTTTCTTAAGCAGAATTGAACTAGCTATGGCCGTGTGTATAGGAAGCACATTTCTTTTCTTCTGAGCAAGCTCACTGTTCGGCCCCCAAAGAAAATACAGTAGAGTGGAAGAGTGCCCTTTTCTCAAAAGCAGAGTGTGTTTCTTGTAAGGCGAGCTAGCGTTTGTTTCTCAGTCCTAAATGGAGTTGAATCACATGCAGTTTCTGGTCCAACGAGCAAGAGTTTTTTTCTGGTAAGAAGAGTCACTAGTGCACTCCCATTGTCATACACAGGGCATATAGCACAGGCATCTGTTCCCAGCATGTACAGTGTATTGGACTTAAGAGGATCTACTGTTCTTGTCAGTTTCCTAAGCAGAATTGATCTAGATATGGCCCATGTGTGTAGGAAGCACAGTTCTTTTGTTCTGAGCAAGCTCACTGTTCTGGCCCTTTAGTAAACACAGTAGAGTAGAAGAGTGCTCTTTTCTCAAAAGCAGAGTGTGTTTCTTGTAAGGGGAGCTAGCGTTTGTTTCCCAGTCCTAAATGTAGTTGAATCCCATGCAGTATTTCGTCCTATGAGCAAGAGTTGTTTTCTGGTAAGAAGAGTCACTATTGTGCTCCCATTGCCATACACAGTGCAAATAGCACTGGCGTCTGTTCCCAGGAAGTAATGTGCATTTGACAGAACAGGAGCTACTGTTCTTGTAAGTGTCCTAAGCAGAGTTGAACCAGATATGGACCGTGTGTGTAGGAAGCACAGTTCTTTTGTACTGAGCAAGCTCACTGTTCGGACCCCATAGGAAACACATTAGAGTAGAAGAGTGCTCTTTCCTAAAAAGCAGAGTTTGTTTCTTGTAAGGCGAGCTAGCGTTTGTTTCCCAGTCCTAAATGGAGTTGAATCACATGCAGTTTCTGGTCCTACGTGCAATAGTTGTTTTCTGGTAAGAAGAGTCACTATTATGCTCCCATTGTCATACAAAAAGCAATAGCACTGTCGTCTGTTCCCAGCATGTACAGTGTATTGGACTGAAGAGGATCTACTGTTCTTGTCAGTTTCCTAAGCAGAATTGAACTAGATATGGCCGTGTGTGCAGGAAGCACAGTTCTTTTGTTCTGAGCAAGCTCACTGTTCTGGCCCTATAGAAACACAGTAGAGTAGAAGAGTGCTCTTTTCTCAAAAGCCGAGTGTGTTGCTTGTAAGGCGAACTAGCGTTTGTTTTCCAGTCCTAAATGGGAGTTGAAACACATGCAGTTTCTTGTCCTACGAGCAAGAATTGTTTTCTGGTAAGAAGAGTCACTATTGTGCTCCCTCTGTCATACACAGGGTAAATAGCACTGGCGTCTGTTCCCAGCAAATACAGTGTATTGGACTGAAGATGATCTACTGTTCTTGTCAGTTTCCTAAGCAGAGTTGAACTAGATATGGCCCGTGTGTGTAGGAAGCACAGTTCTTTTGTTCTGAGCAAGCTCACTGTTCGGACCCCATAGGAAACACAGTAGAATAGAAGAGTGCTCTTTTCTCAAAAGCAGAGTGTGTTTCTTGAAAGGCGAGCTAGTGTTTGTTTCCCAGTCCAAAATGGAGTTGAATCACATCCAGTTTCTGGTCCTAAGAACAAGGGATGTTTTCTGGTAAGGAAAGTCACTACTGTGCTCCCTTTGCCATAAACAGTGCAAATTGCACTCACGTCTGTTCCCAGCAAGTACAGTGTATTGGACTGAAGAGGAGCTACTGTTCTTGTCAGTTTCCTAAGCAGAGTTGAACTAGATATGGCCCGTGTGTGTAGGAAGCACAGTTCTTTTGTTCTGAGCAAGCTCACTGTTCTGGTCCTATAGGAAACACAGAAGTGTAGAAGAGTGCTCTTTTCTCAAAAGCAAAGTGTGTTTCTTGTAAGGTGAGCTAGCGTTTGTTTCCCAGTCCTAAATGGAGTTGAATTACGTTCAGTTTCTGGTCCTATGAGCAGGAGTTGTTTTCTGGTAAGAAGAGTCACTATGGCAATCCTATTGCCATACACAGTGCAAACAACACTCGCTACTGTTCTTTGCAAGTACAGTGTTTTGGACAGAAGAAGAGCTACTGTTCTTGTTAGTTTCCTAAGCAGAGTTGAACGAGATTTGTCCCGTGTGTGTAGGAAGCACAGTTCTTTTGTTCTGAGCAAGCTCACTCTTCAGACCCCATAGGAAACACAGTAGAGTAGAAGAGTGCTCTTTTCTCAAAAGCAGAATGTGTTTCTTGTAAGGCAAGCTAGCATTTGTTTCCCAGTCCTACATGGAGTTGAATCACATGCAGTTTCTGGTCCTACGATCAAGGGATGTTTTCTGGTAAGAAAAGTCACTATTGTGCTCCCTTTGCCATAAACTGTGCAAATAGCACTCGCGTCTGTTCCCAGCAAGTACAATGTATTTGACTGAAGAGGAGCTACTGTTCTTGTCAGTTTCCTAAGCAGAGTTGAACTAGATATGGCCCGTGTGTGTAGGAAGCACAGTTCTTTTGTCCTGTGCAAGCTCACGGTTCGGACCCCATAGTAAACACAGTAGAGTAGAAGAGTGCTCTTTTCTCAAAAGCAGAGTGTGTTTCTTGTAAGGCGAGCTAGCGTTTGTTTCCCAGTCCTAAATGGAATTGAATCACATGCAGTTTCTGATCCTAGGAGCAAGAGTTGTTTTCTGGTAAGAAGAGTCACTACTGTGCTCCCATTGACATACGCAGGGCAAATAGCACTGGCATCTGTTCCCAGCATGTACAGTGTATTGGACTGAAGAGGATCTACTGTTCTTGTCAGTTTACTAAGCAGAGTTGAACTAGATATGGTCCGTGTGTGCAGGAAGCACAGTTCTTTTGTTCTGAGCAAGCTCACTGTTTTGGCCCTATAGGAAACACAATAGAGTAGAAGAGTGCTCTTTTCTCAAAAGCAGAGTGTGTTTCTTGTAAAGCGAGCTAGCGTTTGTTTCCCAGTCCTAAAGGTAGTTGAATCACATGCAGTTTCTGGTCCTACAAGCAAGAGTTGTTTTCTAGTAAGAGGAGTCACTATTGTGCTCCCATTGCCATACACAGGGCAAAAAGGACTCGTGTCTGTTCCCAGGATGTACAGTGTATTGGACTAAAGAGGATCTACTGTTCTTGTCAGTTTCCTAAGCAAAGTTGAACTAGATATGGCCCGTGTGTGTTAGAAGTACACTTCTTTTGTTCTGAGGAACCTCACTCTTCTGGCCCTATAGGAAACACAGTAGAGTAGAAGAGTGCTCTTTTCTCAAAAGCAGAATGTGTTTCTTATAAGGCGAGCTAGCGTTTGTTTCCCAGTCCTAAATGGAGTTGAATCACATGCAGTCTCTGGTCCTAAGAGCAAGAGTTGTTTTCTGGTAAGAAGAGTCACTATTGCCCTCCCATTGTCATACACAGGGCAAATAGCACTGGCGTCTGTTCCCAGCATGTACAGTGTATTGGACTGAAGATGATCTACTGTTCTTGTCAGTTTCCTAAGCAGAGTTGAACTAGATATGGCCCGTGTGTGTAGGAAGCACAGTTCTTTTGTTCTGAGCAAGCTCACTGTTCGGACCCCATAGGAAACACAGTAGAATAGAAGAGTGCTCTTTTCTCAAAAGCAGAGTGTGTTTCTTGTAAGGCGAGCTAGAGTTTGTTTCCCAGTCCAAAATGGAGTTGAATCACATGCAGTTTCTGGTCCTATGAACAAGGGATGTTTTCTGGTAAGGAAAGTCACTATTGTGCTCCCTTTGCCATAAACAGTGCAAATTGCACTCACGTCTGTTCCCAGGACGTACAGTGTATTAGACTGAAGAGGAGCTACTGTTCTTGTCAGTTTTTTAAGCAGAGTTGAATGAGATATGGCCCGTGTGTGTAGGAAGCACAGTTCTTTTGTTCTGAGCAAGCTCACTGTTTTGGTCCTATAGGAAACACAGATGAGTAGAAGAGTGCTCTTTTCTCAAAAGCAGAGTGTGTTTCTTGTAAGGTGAGCTAGCGTTTGTTTCCCAGTCCTAAATGGAGTTGAATTAGATGCAGTTTCTTGTCCTATGAGCAAGAGTTGTTTTCTGGAAAGAAGAGACACTATTGCGCTCCTATTGCCATACACAGTACAAACAACTCTCGCTACTGTTCTTTGCAAGTACAGTGTATTGGATAGAAGAGGAACTACTGTTCTTGTCATTTTCCTAAGCAGAGTTTAACTAGATATGGCCCGTGTGTGTAGGAAGCTCAGTTCTTTTGTTCTGAGCAAGCTCACTGTTCGGACCCCATAGGAAACACAGTAGAGTAGAAGAGTGCTCTTTTCTCAAAAGCAGAGTGTGTTTCTTGTAAGGCGAGCTAGCGTTTGTTTCCCAGTCCTAAATGGAATTGAATCACATGCAGTTTCTGTTCCTAGGAGCAAGAGTTGTTTTCTGGTAAGAAGAGTCACTATTGCGCTCCCATTGACATACACAGGGCAAATAGCACTGGCGTCTGTTCCCAGCACGTACAGTGTATTGGACTGAAGAGGATCTACTGTTCTTGTCAGTTTCCTAAGCAGAGTTGAACTAGATATGGCCCGTGTGTGTAGGAAGCACAGTTCTTTTGTTCTGAGCAAGCTCACTGTTTTGGCCCTATAGGAAACACAGTAGAGTAGAAGAGTGCTCTTTTCTCAAAAGCAGAGTGTGTTTCTTGTAAAGCGAGCTAGCATTTGTTTCCCAGTCCTAAAGGTAGTTGAATCACATGCAGTTTCTGGTCCTACAAGCAAGAGTTGTTTTCTAGTAAGAAGAGTCACTATTGTGCTCCCATTGCCATATACAGGGTAAAAAGGACAAGCGTCTGTTCCCAGGATGTGCAGTGTATTGGACTGAAGAGGATCTACTGTTCTTGTCAGTTTCCTAAGCAAAGTTGAACTAGATATGGCCCGTTTGTGTTAGAAGTACACTTCTTTTGTTCTGAGGAACCTCACTCTTCTGGCCCTATAGGAAACACAGTAGAGTAGAAGAGTGCTCTTTTCTCAAAAGCAGAATGTGTTTCTTGTAAGGCGATCTAGCGTTTGTTTCCCAGTCCTAAATGGAGTTGATTCACATACAGTTTCTGGTCCTACGATGCAAGAGTTGTTTTCTGGTAAGAAGAGTCACTGTTGCCCTCCCATTGTCATACACAGGGCAAATAGCACTGACGTCTGTTCCCCGCATGTACAGTGTATTGGACTGAAGATGATCTACTGTTCTTGTCAGTTTCCTAAGCAGAGTTGAACTAGATATGGCCCGTGTGTGTAGGAAGCACAGTTCTTTTGTTCTGAGCAAGCTCACTGTTCGGACCCCATAGGAAACACAGTAGAATAGAAGAGTGCTCTTTTCTCAAAAGCAGAGTGTGTTTCTTGAAAGGCGAGCTAGTGTTTGTTTCCCAGTCCAAAATGGAGTTGAATCACATCCAGTTTCTGGTCCTAAGAACAAGGGATGTTTTCTGGTAAGGAAAGTCACTACTGTGCTCCCTTTGCCATAAACAGTGCAAATTGCACTCACGACTGTTCCCAGCAAGTACAGTGTATTGGACTGAAGAGGAGCTACTGTTCTTGTCAGTTTTTTAAGCAGAGTTGAATGAGATATGGCCCGTGTGTGTAGGAAGCACAGTTCTTTTGTTCTGAGCAAGCTCACTGTTTTGGTCCTATAGGAAACACAGAAGAGTAGAAGAGTCCTCTTTTCTCAAAAGCAGATGTGTTTCTTGTAAGGTGAGCTAGCGTTTGTTTCCCAGTCCTAAATGGAGTTGAATTAGATGCAGTTTCTTGTCCTATGAGCAAGAGTTGCTTTCTGGTAAGAAGAGTCACTATTGTGCTACCATTGTCATACACAGTGCAAATAGCACTCTCGTCTGTTCCCAGCAAGTACAGTGTATTGGACAGAAGAGGAGCTACTGTTCTTGTCAGTTTCCTAAGCAGAGTTGAACTAGATATGGCCCGTGTGTGTGAAGCACAGTTCTTTTGTTCTGAGCAAGCTCAATTTTCGGACCCCATAGTAAACACAGTAGAGTAGAAGAGTGCTCTTTTCTCAAAAGCAGAGTGTGTTTCTTGTAAGGCGAGCTAGCGTTTGTTTCCCAGTCCTAAATCGAGTTGAATCACATGCAGTTTCTGGTCCTACGAGCAAGAGTTGTTTTTGCTAAGAAGAGTCATTATTGCGCACCCTCTCTCATTCACAGTGCAAATAGCACTGGCGTCTGTTCCCAGCAAGTACAGTGTATTGGACAGAAGAGGATCTACTGTTCTTGTCAGTTTCCTAAGCAGAGTTGAACTAGATATGGCCCGTGTGTGTAGGAAGCACCGTTCTTTTGTTCTGAGCAAGCTCACTGTTCGGACTCTATAGGAAATACAGTAGAGTAGAAGTGTGACCTTTTCTCAAAGCAGAGCGTGTCTCTTGTAAGGCGAGCTAGCGTTTGTTTCCCAGTCTTATGTGGAGTTTAATAACATGCAGTTTCTGGTCCTATGAGCAAGAGTTGTTTTCTGGTAAGAAGAGTCACTATTGTGCTCCCATTGCTGTACACAGTGCAAATAGCCCTCGCGTCTGTTCCCAGCAAGTACAGTGTATTGGACTGAAGAGGAGCTACTGTTCTTGTCAGTTTTTTAAGCAGAGTTGAACTAGATATGGCCCGTGTGTGTAGGAAGCACAGTTCTTTTGTTCTGAGCAAGCTCTCTGTTTTGGCCCTACAGGAAACATAGTAGAATAAAAGAGTGCTCTTTTCTCAAAAGCAGAGTGTGTTTCTTGTAAGGTGAGCTATCATTTTTTTCCCAGTGCTAAATGGAGTTGAAACCCATGCAGTTTCTGGTCCTACGAGCAAGAGTTGTTTTATGGTAAGAAGAGTCACTATTGTGCTCCCATATTCATACACAGTGCAAATAGCACTGGCGTCTGTTCCCAGCAAGTACAGTGTATTGGACTGAAGAGGATCTACTGTTCTTGTCAGTTTCCTAAGCAGAGTTGAACTAGATAAGGCCGTGTGTGTATGAAGCACAGTTCTTTGTTCTGAGCAAGCTCACTATTTTGGCCCTATATGAAACACAGTAGAGTAGAAGAGTGTTCTTTTCTCAAAAGCAGAGTGTGTTTCTTGTAAGGCAAGGTAGCGTTTGTTTCCCAGTCCTAAATGGAGTTGAACCACATGAAGTTTTTGGTCCCACGAGCAAGAGTTGTTTTCTGGTAAGAAGAGTCACTATTGCGCTCCCATTGTCATACACAGGGCAAATAGCACTGGCGTCTGTCCCAGCATGTACACTGTATTGGATTGAAGAGTATCTACTATTCTTGTCAGTTTCCTAAGCAGAGTTAAACTAGCTATGGCCGTGTGTGTAGGAAGCACAGTTCTTTTGTTCTGAGCAAGCTCACTGTTCTGGCCATATAGGAAACACATTAGAGTAGAAGAGTGCTCTTTTCTCAAAAGCAGAGTGTGTTTCTTGTAAGGTGAGCTAGCGTTTGTTTCCCAGTCTTATGTGGAGTTGAATAACATGCAGTTTCTGGTCCTATGAGCAAGTGTTGTTTTCTGGTAAGAAGAGTCACTATTGTGCTCCCATTGCTGTACACAGTGCAAATAGCCCTCGCGTCTGTTCCCAGCAAGTACAGTGTATTGGACTGAAGAGGAGCTACTGTTCTTGTCAGTTTTTTAAGCAGAGTTGAACTAGATATGGCCCGTGTGTGTAGGAAGCACAGTTCTTTTGTTCTGAGCAAGCTCTCTGTTTTGGCCCTACAGGAAACATAGTAGAATAAAAGAGTGCTCTTTTCTCAAAAGCAGAGTGTGTTTCTTGTAAGGTGAGCTATCATTTTTTTCCCAGTGCTAAATGGAGTTGAAACCCATGCAGTTTCTGGTCCTACGAGCAAGAGTTGTTTTATGGTAAGAAGAGTCACTATTGTGCTCCCATATTCATACACAGTGCAAATAGCACTGGCGTCTGTTCCCAGCAAGTACAGTGTATTGGACTGAAGAGGATCTACTGTTCCTGTCAGTTTCCTAAGCAGAGTTGAACTAGATATGGCCCGTGTGTGTAGGAAGCACAGTTCTTTTGTTCTGAGCAAGCTCACTGTTCAGACCCCATAGGAAACACAGTAGAGTAGATGTGTGCCCTATTCTCAAAAGCAGAGCATGTTTCTTGTAAGGCGAGCTAGCGTTTGTTTCCCATCCCTAAGTGGATTGAATCAAATGTAGTTTCAGGTCCTAAGAGCAAGAGTTGTTTCCTGGTAAGAAGAGTCACTATTGTGCAACCATTGCGGTACACAGTGCAAATAGTACTCGCGTCTGTTCCCAGCAAGTACAGTGTGTTGGACTGAAGAGGATCTACTGTTCTCGTCAGTATCCTAAGCAGAGTTGAACTAGATATGGCCCGTGTGTGTAGGAAGCACAGTTATTTTGTTCTGAGCAAGCTCACTGTTCTGGTCCTATAGGAAACACAGTAGAGTAGAAGAGTGCTCTTTTCTCAAAAGCAGAGTGTGTTTCTTGTAAGGCGAGCTAGCGTTTGTTTCCCAGTCCTAAATGGAGTTGAATCACATGCAATTTCTGGTCCTATGAGCAAGAGTTGTTTTGTGGTATGAAGAGTCACAATTGTGCTCCCATTGCCATACACAGTGCAAATAGTACTCGCGTCTGTTCCCAGCAAGTACAGTGTATTGGACTGAAGAGGATCTACTGTTCTTGTCAGTTTCCTAAGGAGAATTGAACTAGATATGGCCGTGTGTGTATGAAGCACAGTTCTTTTGTTCTGAGCAAGCTCACTGTTCTGGCGCTAAAGGAAACACAGTAGAGTAGAAGAGTGCTCCTTCCTCAAAAGCAGAGTGTGTTACTTGTAAGGCGAGCTAGCATTTGTTTCCCAGTCCTAAATGGAGTTGAATCACATGCAGTTTTTGGTCCTACGAGCAAGAGTTGCTTTCTGGTAAGGAAAGTCACTATTGCGCTCCCATTGCCATACACAGTGCAAATAGCACTGGCATCTGTTGCCAGCAAGTACAGTGTATTGGACTGAAGACGAGCTACTTCTCCTGTCAGTTTCCTCAGCAGAGATGAACTAGATATGGCCCGAGTGTAGGAAGCACAGTTCTTTTGTTCTGAGCAAGCTCACTGTTCTGGCGCTTAAAGGAAACACAGTAGAGTAGAAGAGTGCTCCTTCCTCAAAAGCAGAGTGTGTTACTTGTAAGGCGAGCTAGCATTTGTTTCCCAGTCCTAAATGGAGTTGAATCACATGCAGGTTCTGCTCCTATGAGCAAGTGTTGTTTTCTGTTAAGAAGAGTCACTATTGTGCTCCCATTGTCATTCACAGGGCAAATAGCACTGGCGTCTGCTCCCAGCAAGTACAGTGTATTGGACTGAAGAGGAGCTACTGTTCTTGTCAGTTTCCTAAGCAGACTTGAACTAGATATGCCCCGTGTATGCTCCCAGCAAGTACACTGTAGTGGACTGAAGAGGAGCTACTGTTCTTGTCAGTTTCCTAAGCAGAGTTGAACTAGATATGGCCCGTGTGTGTAGGAAGCAGAGTTCTTTTATTCTGAGCAAGCTCACTGTTCAGACCCCATAGGAAACACAGTAGAGTAGAAGAGTGCTCTTTTCTAAAAAGCAGAGTTTGTTTCTTGTAAGGCGATCTAGCGTTTGTTTCCCAGTCCTAAATGGAGTTGAATCACATGCAGTTTCTGGTCCTACGATGCAAGAGTTGTTTTCTGGTAAGAAGAGTCACTGTTGCCCTCCCATTGTCATACACAGGGCAAATAGCACTGGCGTCTGTTCCCCGCATGTACAGTGTATTGGACTGAAGATGATCTACTGTTCTTGTCAGTTTCCTAAGCAGAGTTGAACTAGATATGGCCCGCGTGTGTAGGAAGCACAGTTCTTTTGTTCTGAGCAAGCTCACTGTTCGGACCCCATAGGAAAAACAGTAGAATAGAAGAGTGCTCTTTTCTCAAAAGCAGAGTGTGTTTCTTGAAAGGCGAGCTAGCGTTTGTTTCCCAGTCCAAAATGGAGTTGAATCCCATCCAGTTTCTGGTCCTACGAACAAGGGATGTTTTCTGGTAAGGAAAGTCACTACTGTGCTCCCTTTGCCATAAACAGTGCAAATTGCACTCACGACTGCTCCCAGCAAGTACAGTGTATTGGACTGAAGAGGAGCTACTGTTCTTGTCAGTTTTTTAAGCAGAGTTGAATAAGATATGGCCCGTGTGTGTAGGAAGCACAGTTCTTTTGTTCTGAGCAAGCTCACTGTTTTGGTCCTATAGGAAACACAGAAGAGTAGAAGAGTGCTCATTTCTCAAAAGCAGATGTGTTTCTTGTAAGGTGAGCTAGCGTTTGTTTCCCAGTCCTAAATGGAGTTGAATTAGATGCAGTTTCTTGTCCTATGAGCAAGAGTTGTTTTCTGGTAAGAAGAGTCACTATTGTGCTACCATTGTCATACACAGTGCAAATAGCACTCTCGTCTGTTCCCAGCAAGTACAGTGTATTGGACAGAAGAGGAGCTACTGTTCTTGTCAGTTTCCTAAGCAGAGTTGAACTAGATATGGCCCGTGTGTGTGAAGCACAGTTCTTTTGTTCTGAGCAAGCTCAATTTTCGGACCCCATAGTAAACACAGTAGAGTAGAAGAGTGCTCTTTTCTCAAAAGCAGAGTGTGTTTCTTGTAAGGCGATCTAGCGTTTGTTTCCCAGTCCTAAATCGAGTTGAATCACATGCAGTTTCTGGTCCTACGAGCAAGAGTTGTTTTTGCTAAGAAGAGTCATTATTGCGCACCCTCTCTCATTCACAGTGCAAATAGCACTGGCGTCTGTTCCCAGCAAGTACAGTGTATTGGACTGAAGAGGATCTACTGTTCTTGTCAGTTTCCTAAGCAGAGTTGAACTAGATATGGCCCGTGTGTGTAGGAAGCACCGTTCTTTTGTTCTGAGCAAGCTCACTGTTCGGACTCTATAGGAAACACAGTAGAGTAGAAGTGTGACCTTTTCTCAAAGCAGAGCGTGTCTCTTGTAAGGCGAGCTAGCGTTTGTTTCCCAGTCTTATGTGGAGTTGAATAACATGCAGTTTCTGGTCCTATGAGCAAGAGTTGTTTTCTGGTAAGAAGAGTCACTATTGTGCTCCCATTGCTGTACACAGTGCAAATAGCCCTCGCGTCTGTTCCCAGCAAGTACAGTGTATTGGACTGAAGAGGAGCTACTGTTCTTGTCGGTTTTTTAAGCAGAGTTGAACTAGATATGGCCCGTGTGTGTAGGAAGCACAGTTCTTTTGTTCTGAGCAAGCTCTCTGTTTTGGCCCTACAGGAAACATAGTAGAATAAAAGAGTGCTCTTTTCTCAAAAGCAGAGTGTGTTTCTTGTAAGGTGAGCTATCGTTTTTTTCCCAGTGCTAAATGGAGTTGAAACCCATGCAGTTTCTGGTCCTACGAGCAAGAGTTGTTTTATGGTAAGAAGAGTCACTATTGTGCTCCCATATTCATACACAGTGCAAATAGCACTGGCGTCTGTTCCCAGCAAGTACAGTGTATTGGACTGAAGAGGATCTACTGTTCCTGTCAGTTTCCTAAGCAGAGTTGAACTAGATATGGCCCGTGTGTGTAGGAAGCACAGTTCTTTTGTTCTTAGCAAGCTCACTGTTCAGACCCCATAGGAAACACAGTAGAGTAGATGTGTGCCCTATTCTCAAAAGCAGAGCACGTTTCTTGTAAGGCGAGCTAGCGTTTGTTTCCCATCCCTAAGTGGATTGAATCAAATGTAGTTTCAGGTCCTAAGAGCAAGAGTTGTTTCCTGGTAAGAAGAGTCACTATTGTGCAACCATTGCGGTACACAGTGCAAATAGTACTCGCGTCTGTTCCCAGCAAGTACAGTGTGTTGGACTGAAGAGGATCTACTGTTCTCGTCAGTATCCTAAGCAGAGTTGAACTAGATATGGCCCGTGTGTGTAGGAAACACAGTTCTTTTGTTCTGAGCAAGCTCACTGTTCTGGTCCTATAGGAAACACAGTAGAGTAGAAGAGTGCTCTTTTCTCAAAAGCAGAGTGTGTTTCTTGTAAGGCGAGCTAGCGTTTGTTTCCCAGTCCTAAATGGAGTTGAATCACATGCAGTTTCTGGTCCTATGAGCAAGAGTTGTTTTGTGGTATGAAGAGTCACAATTGTGCTCCCATTGCCATACACAGTGCAAATAGTACTCGCGTCTGTTCCCAGCAAGTACAGTGTATTGGACTGAAGAGGATCTACTGTTCTTGTCAGTTTCCTAAGGAGAATTGAACTAGATATGGCCGTGTGTGTATGAAGCACAGTTCTTTTGTTCTGAGCAAGCTCACTGTTCTGGCGCTAAAGGAAACACAGTAGAGTAGAAGAGTGCTCCTTCCTCAAAAGCAGAGTGTGCTACTTGTAAGGCGAGCTAGCATTTGTTTCCCAGTCCTAAATGGAGTTGAATCACATGCAGTTTTTGGTCCTACGAGCAAGAGTTGCTTTCTGGTAAGGAAAGTCACTATTGTGCTCCCATTGTCATTCACAGGGCAAATAGCACTGGCGTCTGCTCCCAGCAAGTACAGTGTATTAGACTGAAGAGGAGCTACTGTTCTTGTCAGTTTCCTAAGCAGACTTGAACTAGATATGCCCCGTGTATACTCCCAGCAAGTACACTGTAGTGGACTGAAGAGGAGCTACTGTTCTTGTCAGTTTCCTAAGCAGAATTGAACTAGATATGGCCCGTGTGTGTAGGAAGCAGAGTTCTTTTATTCTGAGCAAGCTCACTGTTCAGACCCCATAGGAAACACAGTAGAGTAGAAGAGTGCTCTTTTCTAAAAAGCAGAGTTTGTTTCATGTAAGGCGAGCTAGCGTTTGTTTCCCAGTCCTAAATGGAGTTGAATCACATGCAGTTTCTGGTCCTACGAGCAAGAGTTGTTTTCTGGTAAGAAGAGTCACTATTGCGCTCCCATTGTCATACACAGGGCAAATAGCACTGGCGTCTGTTCAGAGCGTGTACAGTGTATTGGACTTAAGAGGATCTACTGTTCTTGTCAGTTTCCTAAGCAGAGTTGAACTAGATAAGGCCGTGTGTGTATGAAGCACAGTTCTTTTGTTCTGAGCAAGCTCACTATTTTGGCCCTATATGAAACACAGTAGAGTAGAAGAGTGTTCTTTTCTCAAAAGCAGAGTGTGTTTCTTGTAAGGCAAGGTAGCGTTTGTTTCCCAGTCCTAAATGGAGTTGAACCACATGAAGTTTTTGGTCCCACGAGCAAGAGTTGTTTTCTGGTAAGAAGAGTCACTATTGCGCTCCCATTGTCATACACAGGGCAAATAGCACTGGTGTCTGTCCCAGCATGTACACTGTATTGGATTGAAGAGTATCTACTATTCTTGTCAGTTTCCTAAGCAGAGTTAAACTAGCTATGGCCGTGTGTGTAGGAAGCACAGTTCTTTTGTTCTGAGCAAGCTCACTGTTCTGGCCATATAGGAAACACATTAGAGTAGAAGAGTGCTCTTTTCTCAAAAGCAGAGTGTGTTTCTTGTAAGGTGAGCTAGCGTTTGTTTCCCAGTCTTATGTGGAGTTGAATAACATGCAGTTTCTGGTCCTATGAGCAAGAGTTGTTTTCTGGTAAGAAGAGTCACTATTGTGCTCCCATTGCTGTACACAGTGCAAATAGCCCTCGCGTCTGTTCCCAGCAAGTACAGTGTATTGGACTGAAGAGGAGCTACTGTTCTTGTCAGTTTTTTAAGCAGAGTTGAACTAGATATGGCCCGTGTGTGTAGGAAGCACAGTTCTTTTGTTCTGAGCAAGCTCTCTGTTTTGGCCCTACAGGAAACATAGTAGAATAAAAGAGTGCTCTTTTCTCAAAAGCAGAGTGTGTTTCTTGTAAGGTGAGCTATCATTTTTTTCCCAGTGCTAAATGGAGTTGAAACCCATGCAGTTTCTGGTCCTACGAGCAAGAGTTGTTTTATGGTAAGAAGAGTCACTATTGTGCTCCCATATTCATACACAGTGCAAATAGCACTGGCGTCTGTTCCCAGCAAGTACAGTGTATTGGACTGAAGAGGATCTACTGTTCCTGTCAGTTTCCTAAGCAGAGTTGAACTAGATATGGCCCGTGTGTGTAGGAAGCACAGTTCTTTTGTTCTGAGCAAGCTCACTGTTCAGACCCCATAGGAAACACAGTAGAGTAGATGTGTGCCCTATTCTCAAAAGCAGAGCATGTTTCTTGTAAGGCGAGCTAGCGTTTGTTTCCCATCCCTAAGTGGATTGAATCAAATGTAGTTTCAGGTCCTAAGAGCAAGAGTTGTTTCCTGGTAAGAAGAGTCACTATTGTGCAACCATTGCGGTACACAGTGCAAATAGTACTCGCGTCTGTTCCCAGCAAGTACAGTGTGTTGGACTGAAGAGGATCTACTGTTCTCGTCAGTATCCTAAGCAGAGTTGAACTAGATATGGCCCGTGTGTGTAGGAAGCACAGTTATTTTGTTCTGAGCAAGCTCACTGTTCTGGTCCTATAGGAAACACAGTAGAGTAGAAGAGTGCTCTTTTCTCAAAAGCAGAGTGTGTTTCTTGTAAGGCGAGCTAGCGTTTGTTTCCCAGTCCTAAATGGAGTTGAATCACATGCAATTTCTGGTCCTATGAGCAAGAGTTGTTTTGTGGTATGAAGAGTCACAATTGTGCTCCCATTGCCATACACAGTGCAAATAGTACTCGCGTCTGTTCCCAGCAAGTACAGTGTATTGGACTGAAGAGGATCTACTGTTCTTGTCAGTTTCCTAAGGAGAATTGAACTAGATATGGCCGTGTGTGTATGAAGCACAGTTCTTTTGTTCTGAGCAAGCTCACTGTTCTGGCGCTAAAGGAAACACAGTAGAGTAGAAGAGTGCTCCTTCCTCAAAAGCAGAGTGTGTTACTTGTAAGGCGAGCTAGCATTTGTTTCCCAGTCCTAAATGGAGTTGAATCACATGCAGTTTTTGGTCCTACGAGCAAGAGTTGCTTTCTGGTAAGGAAAGTCACTATTGCGCTCCCATTGCCATACACAGTGCAAATAGCACTGGCATCTGTTGCCAGCAAGTACAGTGTATTGGACTGAAGACGAGCTACTTCTCCTGTCAGTTTCCTCAGCAGAGATGAACTAGATATGGCCCGAGTGTAGGAAGCACAGTTCTTTTGTTCTGAGCAAGCTCACTGTTCTGGCGCTTAAAGGAAACACAGTAGAGTAGAAGAGTGCTCCTTCCTCAAAAGCAGAGTGTGTTACTTGTAAGGCGAGCTAGCATTTGTTTCCCAGTCCTAAATGGAGTTGAATCACATGCAGGTTCTGCTCCTATGAGCAAGTGTTGTTTTCTGTTAAGAAGAGTCACTATTGTGCTCCCATTGTCATTCACAGGGCAAATAGCACTGGCGTCTGCTCCCAGCAAGTACAGTGTATTGGACTGAAGAGGAGCTACTGTTCTTGTCAGTTTCCTAAGCAGACTTGAACTAGATATGCCCCGTGTATGCTCCCAGCAAGTACACTGTAGTGGACTGAAGAGGAGCTACTGTTCTTGTCAGTTTCCTAAGCAGAGTTGAACTAGATATGGCCCGTGTGTGTAGGAAGCAGAGTTCTTTTATTCTGAGCAAGCTCACTGTTCAGACCCCATAGGAAACACAGTAGAGTAGAAGAGTGCTCTTTTCTAAAAAGCAGAGTTTGTTTCTTGTAAGGCGATCTAGCGTTTGTTTCCCAGTCCTAAATGGAGTTGAATCACATGCAGTTTCTGGTCCTACGATGCAAGAGTTGTTTTCTGGTAAGAAGAGTCACTGTTGCCCTCCCATTGTCATACACAGGGCAAATAGCACTGGCGTCTGTTCCCCGCATGTACAGTGTATTGGACTGAAGATGATCTACTGTTCTTGTCAGTTTCCTAAGCAGAGTTGAACTAGATATGGCCCGCGTGTGTAGGAAGCACAGTTCTTTTGTTCTGAGCAAGCTCACTGTTCGGACCCCATAGGAAAAACAGTAGAATAGAAGAGTGCTCTTTTCTCAAAAGCAGAGTGTGTTTCTTGAAAGGCGAGCTAGCGTTTGTTTCCCAGTCCAAAATGGAGTTGAATCCCATCCAGTTTCTGGTCCTACGAACAAGGGATGTTTTCTGGTAAGGAAAGTCACTACTGTGCTCCCTTTGCCATAAACAGTGCAAATTGCACTCACGACTGCTCCCAGCAAGTACAGTGTATTGGACTGAAGAGGAGCTACTGTTCTTGTCAGTTTTTTAAGCAGAGTTGAATAAGATATGGCCCGTGTGTGTAGGAAGCACAGTTCTTTTGTTCTGAGCAAGCTCACTGTTTTGGTCCTATAGGAAACACAGAAGAGTAGAAGAGTGCTCATTTCTCAAAAGCAGATGTGTTTCTTGTAAGGTGAGCTAGCGTTTGTTTCCCAGTCCTAAATGGAGTTGAATTAGATGCAGTTTCTTGTCCTATGAGCAAGAGTTGTTTTCTGGTAAGAAGAGTCACTATTGTGCTACCATTGTCATACACAGTGCAAATAGCACTCTCGTCTGTTCCCAGCAAGTACAGTGTATTGGACAGAAGAGGAGCTACTGTTCTTGTCAGTTTCCTAAGCAGAGTTGAACTAGATATGGCCCGTGTGTGTGAAGCACAGTTCTTTTGTTCTGAGCAAGCTCAATTTTCGGACCCCATAGTAAACACAGTAGAGTAGAAGAGTGCTCTTTTCTCAAAAGCAGAGTGTGTTTCTTGTAAGGCGAGCTAGCGTTTGTTTCCCAGTCCTAAATCGAGTTGAATCACATGCAGTTTCTGGTCCTACGAGCAAGAGTTGTTTTTGCTAAGAAGAGTCATTATTGCGCACCCTCTCTCATTCACAGTGCAAATAGCACTGGCGTCTGTTCCCAGAAAGTACAGTGTATTGGACTGAAGAGGATCTACTGTTCTTGTCAGTTTCCTAAGCAGAGTTGAACTAGATATGGCCCGTGTGTGTAGGAAGCACCGTTCTTTTGTTCTGAGCAAGCTCACTGTTCGGACTCTATAGGAAACACAGTAGAGTAGAAGTGTGACCTTTTCTCAAAGCAGAGCGTGTCTCTTGTAAGGCGAGCTAGCGTTTGTTTCCCAGTCTTATGTGGAGTTGAATAACATGCAGTTTCTGGTCCTATGAGCAAGAGTTGTTTTCTGGTAAGAAGAGTCACTATTGTGCTCCCATTGCTGTACACAGTGCAAATAGCCCTCGCGTCTGTTCCCAGCAAGTACAGTGTATTGGACTGAAGAGGAGCTACTGTTCTTGTCGGTTTTTTAAGCAGAGTTGAACTAGATATGGCCCGTGTGTGTAGGAAGCACAGTTCTTTTGTTCTGAGCAAGCTCTCTGTTTTGGCCCTACAGGAAACATAGTAGAATAAAAGAGTGCTCTTTTCTCAAAAGCAGAGTGTGTTTCTTGTAAGGTGAGCTATCGTTTTTTTCCCAGTGCTAAATGGAGTTGAAACCCATGCAGTTTCTGGTCCTACAAGCAAGAGTTGTTTTATGGTAAGAAGAGTCACTATTGTGCTCCCATATTCATACACAGTGCAAATAGCACTGGCGTCTGTTCCCAGCAAGTACAGTGTATTGGACTGAAGAGGATCTACTGTTCCTGTCAGTTTCCTAAGCAGAGTTGAACTAGATATGGCCCGTGTGTGTAGGAAGCACAGTTCTTTTGTTCTTAGCAAGCTCACTGTTCAGACCCCATAGGAAACACAGTAGAGTAGATGTGTGCCCTATTCTCAAAAGCAGAGCACGTTTCTTGTAAGGCGAGCTAGCGTTTGTTTCCCATCCCTAAGTGGATTGAATCAAATGTAGTTTCAGGTCCTAAGAGCAAGAGTTGTTTCCTGGTAAGAAGAGTCACTATTGTGCAACCATTGCGGTACACAGTGCAAATAGTACTCGCGTCTGTTCCCAGCAAGTACAGTGTGTTGGACTGAAGAGGATCTACTGTTCTCGTCAGTATCCTAAGCAGAGTTGAACTAGATATGGCCCGTGTGTGTAGGAAACACAGTTCTTTTGTTCTGAGCAAGCTCACTGTTCTGGTCCTATAGGAAACACAGTAGAGTAGAAGAGTGCTCTTTTCTCAAAAGCAGAGTGTGTTTCTTGTAAGGCGAGCTAGCGTTTGTTTCCCAGTCCTAAATGGAGTTGAATCACATGCAGTTTCTGGTCCTATGAGCAAGAGTTGTTTTGTGGTATGAAGAGTCACAATTGTGCTCCCATTGCCATACACAGTGCAAATAGTACTCGCGTCTGTTCCCAGCAAGTACAGTGTATTGGACTGAAGAGGATCTACTGTTCTTGTCAGTTTCCTAAGGAGAATTGAACTAGATATGGCCGTGTGTGTATGAAGCACAGTTCTTTTGTTCTGAGCAAGCTCACTGTTCTGGCGCTAAAGGAAACACAGTAGAGTAGAAGAGTGCTCCTTCCTCAAAAGCAGAGTGTGTTACTTGTAAGGCGAGCTAGCATTTGTTTCCCAGTCCTAAATGGAGTTGAATCACATGCAGTTTTTGGTCCTACGAGCAAGAGTTGCTTTCTGGTAAGGAAAGTCACTATTGTGCTCCCATTGTCATTCACAGGGCAAATAGCACTGGCGTCTGCTCCCAGCAAGTACAGTGTATTAGACTGAAGAGGAGCTACTGTTCTTGTCAGTTTCCTAAGCAGACTTGAACTAGATATGCCCCGTGTATACTCCCAGCAAGTACACTGTAGTGGACTGAAGAGGAGCTACTGTTCTTGTCAGTTTCCTAAGCAGAATTGAACTAGATATGGCCCGTGTGTGTAGGAAGCAGAGTTCTTTTATTCTGAGCAAGCTCACTGTTCAGACCCCATAGGAAACACAGTAGAGTAGAAGAGTGCTCTTTTCTAAAAAGCAGAGTTTGTTTCTTGTAAGGCGAGCTAGCGTTTGTTTCCCAGTCCTAAATGGAGTTGAATCACATGCAGTTTCTGGTCCTACGAGCAAGAGTTGTTTTCTGGTAAGAAGAGTCACTATTGCGCTCCCATTGTCATACACAGGGCAAATAGCACTGGCGTCTGTTCAGAGCGTGTACAGTGTATTGGACTTAAGAGGATCTACTGTTCTTGTCAGTTTCCTAAGCAGAGTTGAACTAGATAAGGCCGTGTGTGTATGAAGCACAGTTCTTTTGTTCTGAGCAAGCTCACTATTTTGGCCCTATATGAAACACAGTAGAGTAGAAGAGTGTTCTTTTCTCAAAAGCAGAGTGTGTTTCTTGTAAGGCAAGGTAGCGTTTGTTTCCCAGTCCTAAATGGAGTTGAACCACATGAAGTTTTTGGTCCCACGAGCAAGAGTTGTTTTCTGGTAAGAAGAGTCACTATTGCGCTCCCATTGTCATACACAGGGCAAATAGCACTGGCGTCTGTCCCAGCATGTACACTGTATTGGATTGAAGAGTATCTACTATTCTTGTCAGTTTCCTAAGCAGAGTTAAACTAGCTATGGCCGTGTGTGTAGGAAGCACAGTTCTTTTGTTCTGAGCAAGCTCACTGTTCTGGCCATATAGGAAACACTTTAGAGTAGAAGAGTGCTCTTTTCTCAAAAGCAGAGTGTGTTTCTTGTAAGGTGAGCTAGCGTTTATTTCCCAGTCCTAAATGGAGTTGAATCCCATGCAGTTTCTGGTCCTACGAGCAAGAGTTGTTTTCTGGTATCAAGAGACACTATTGTGCTCCCATTGTCACACACAGGGCAAATAGCACTGGCGTCAGTTCCCAGCATGTACAGTGTATTGGACGGAAGAGGATCTACTGTTCTTGTCAGTTTCCTCAGGAGAGTTGAACCAGATATAGCCCGTGTGTGTAGGAAGCACAGTTCTTTTGTTCTGAGCAAGCTGACTGTTCAGACCCCATAGGAACCACAGTAGAGTAGAAGAGTGCTCTTTTCTCAAAAGCAGAGTGTGTTTCTTGTAAGGCGAGCTAGCGTTTGTTTGCCAGTCCTAAATGGAGTTGAATCACATGCAGTTTCTGGTCCTACGAGCAAGAGTTGTTTTCTGGTAAGAAGAGTCACTATTGCGCTCCCATTGTCATACACAGGGCAAATAGCACTGGCGTCTGTTCGCAGCATGTACACTGTATTGGACTGAAGAGGATCTACAGTTCTTGTCAGTTTCCTAAGCAGAGTTGAACTAGGTATGGCCGTGTGTGTAGGAAGCACAGTTCTTTTGTTCTGAGCAAGCTCACTGTTCTGGCCATATAGGAAACACATTAGAGTAGAAGAGTGCTCTTTTATCAAAGCAGAGTGTGTTTCTTGTAAGGCGAGCTAGCGTTTGTTTCCCAGTCCTAAATGGAGTTGAATCCCATGCAGTTTCTGGTACTACGAGCAAGAGTTGTTTTCTGGTATCAAGAGTCACTATTGTGCTCCCATTGTCATACACAGGGCAAATAGCACTGGCGTCTGTTCCCAGCATGTACAGTGTATTGGACGGAAGAGGATCTATTGTTCTTGTCAGTTTCCTAAGCAGAATTGAACTAGCTATGGCCGTGTGTGTAGGAAGCACAGTTCTTTTCTTCTGAGCAAGCTCACTGTTTGGACCCCAGAGGAAATACAGTAGAGTAGAAGAGTTCTCTTTTCTCAAAAGCAGATTGTGTTTCTTGTAAGGCAAGTTAGCATTTGTTTCTCAGTCCTAAATGGAGTTGAATCACATGCAGTTTCTGGTCCTACGAGCAAGAGTTGTTTTCTGGTAAGAAGAGTCACTAGTGCGCTCCCATTGTCATACACAGGGCATATAGCACTGGCATCTGTTCCCAGCATGTACCGTGTATTGGACTTAAGAGGATCTACTGTTCTTGTCAGTTTCCTAAGCAGAATTGATCTAGATATGGCCCGTGTGTGTAGGAAGCACAGTTCCTTTGTTTTGAGCAAGCTCACTGTTCTGGCCCTATAGGAAACACAGTAGAGTAGAAGAGTGCTCTTTTCTCAAAAGCAGAGTGTGTTTCTTGTAAGGCGAGCTCGCATTTGTTTCCCAGTCCTAAATGCAGTTGAATCCCATGCAGTATTTCGTCCTATGAGCAAGAGTTGTTTTCTGGTAAGAAGAGTCACTATTGTGTTCCCATTGCTATACACAGTGCAATTAGCACTCGCGTCTGTTCCCAGGAAGTACAGTGTATTGGAATAAAGAGGAGCTACTGTTCTTGTCAGTTTCCTAAGCAAAGTTGAACTAGATATGGCCCGTGTGTGTAGGAAGCACAGTTATTTTGTTCTGAGCAAGCTCACTGTTTGGACCCCTTAGGAAACACATTAGAGTAGAAGAGTGCACTTTTCTAAAAAGCAGAGTTTGTTTCTTGTAAGGCGTGCTAGCGTTTGTTTCCCAGTCATACATGGAGTTGAATCACATGCAGTTTCTGGTCCTACGAGCAAGAGTTGTTTTCTGGTAAGAAGAGTCACTATTGTGCTCCCATTGTCATGAAAAGGGCATATAGCACTGTCGTCTGTTCCAGCATGTACAGTGTATTGGACTGAAGAGGATCTACTGTTCTTGTCAGTTTCCTAAGCAGAATTGAACTAGATATGGCCGTGTGTGTAGGAAGCACAGTTCTTTTGTTCTGAGCAAGCTCACTGTTCTGGCCCTATAGGAAACACAGTAGAGTAGAAGACTGCTCTTTTCTCAAAAGCAGAGTGTGTTTCTTGTAAGGCAAGGTAGCGTTTGTTTCCCAGTCCTAAATGGAGTTGAACCACAAGAAGTTTTTGGTCCCACGAGCAAGAGTTGTTTTCTGGTAAGAAGAGTCACTATTGCGCTCCCATTGTCATACACAGGACAAATAGCACTGGTGTCTGTCCCAGCATGTACACTGTATTGGATTGAAGAGTATCTACTGTTCTTGTCAGTTTCCTAAGCAGAGTTAAACTAGCTATGGCCATGTGTAGGAAGCAGAGTTCTTTTATTCTGAGCAAGCTCACTGTTCAGACCCCATAGGAAACACAGTAGAGTAGAAGAGTGCTCTTTTCTAAAAAGCAGAGTTTGTTTCTTGTAAGGCGAGCTAGCGTTTGTTTCCCAGTCCTAAATGGAGTTGAATCACATGCAGTTTCTGGTCCTACGAGCAAGAGTTGTTTTCTGGTAAGAAGAGTCACTATTGCGCTCCCATTGTCATACACAGGGCAAATAGCACTGGCGTCTGTTCAGAGCGTGTACAGTGTATTGGACTTAAGAGGATCTACTGTTCTTGTCAGTTTCCTAAGCAGAGTTGAACTAGATAAGGCCGTGTGTGTATGAAGCACAGTTCTTTTGTTCTGAGCAAGCTCACTATTTTGGCCCTATATGAAACACAGTAGAGTAGAAGAGTGTTCTTTTCTCAAAAGCAGAGTGTGTTTCTTGTAAGGCAAGGTAGCGTTTGTTTCCCAGTCCTAAATGGAGTTGAACCACATGAAGTTTTTGGTCCCACGAGCAAGAGTTGTTTTCTGGTAAGAAGAGTCACTATTGCGCTCCCATTGTCATACACAGGGCAAATAGCACTGGCGTCTGTCCCAGCATGTACACTGTATTGGATTGAAGAGTATCTACTATTCTTGTCAGTTTCCTAAGCAGAGTTAAACTAGCTATGGCCGTGTGTGTAGGAAGCACAGTTCTTTTGTTCTGAGCAAGCTCACTGTTCTGGCCATATAGGAAACACATTAGAGTAGAAGAGTGCTCTTTTCTCAAAAGCAGAGTGTGTTTCTTGTAAGGTGAGCTAGCGTTTATTTCCCAGTCCTAAATGGAGTTGAATCCCATGCAGTTTCTGGTCCTACGAGCAAGAGTTGTTTTCTGGTATCAAGAGACACTATTGTGCTCCCATTGTCATACACAGGGCAAATAGCACTGGCGTCGGTTCCCAGCATGTACAGTGTATTGGACGGAAGAGGATCTACTGTTCTTGTCAGTTTCCTCAGGAGAGTTGAACCAGATATAGCCCGTGTGTGTAGGAAGCACAGTTCTTTTGTTCTGAGCAAGCTGACTATTCAGACCCCATAGGAACCACAGTAGAGTAGAAGAGTGCTCTTTTCTCAAAAGCAGAGTGTGTTTCTTGTAAGGCGAGCTAGCGTTTGTTTGCCAGTCCTAAATGGAGTTGAATCACATGCAGTTTCTGGTCCTACGAGCAAGAGTTGTTTTCTGGTAAGAAGAGTCACTATTGCGCTCCCATTGTCATACACAGGGCAAATAGCACTGGCGTCTGTTCGCAGCATGTACACTGTATTGGACTGAAGAGGATCTACTGTTCTTGTCAGTTTCCTAAGCAGAGTTGAACTAGGTATGGCCGTGTGTAGGAAGCACAGTTCTTTTGTTCTGAGCAAGCTCACTGTTCTGGCCATATAGGAAACACATTAGAGTAGAAGAGTGCTCTTTTATCAAAGCAGAGTGTGTTTCTTGTAAGGCGAGCTAGCGTTTGTTTCCCAGTCCTAAATGGAGTTGAATCCCATGCAGTTTCTGGTACTACGAGCAAGAGTTGTTTTCTGGTATCAAGAGTCACTATTGCGCTCCCATTGTCATACACAGGGCAAATAGCACTGGCGTCTGTTCAGAGCGTGTACAGTGTATTGGACTTAAGAGGATCTACTGTTCTTGTCAGTTTCCTAAGCAGAGTTGAACTAGATAAGGCCGTGTGTGTATGAAGCACAGTTCTTTTGTTCTGAGCAAGCTCACTATTTTGGCCCTATATGAAACACAGTAGAGTAGAAGAGTGTTCTTTTCTCAAAAGCAGAGTGTGTTTCTTGTAAGGCAAGGTAGCGTTTGTTTCCCAGTCCTAAATGGAGTTGAACCACATGAAGTTTTTGGTCCCACGAGCAAGAGTTGTTTTCTGGTAAGAAGAGTCACTATTGCGCTCCCATTGTCATACACAGGGCAAATAGCACTGGCGTCTGTCCCAGCATGTACACTGTATTGGATTGAAGAGTATCTACTATTCTTGTCAGTTTCCTAAGCAGAGTTAAACTAGCTATGGCCGTGTGTGTAGGAAGCACAGTTCTTTTGTTCTGAGCAAGCTCACTGTTCTGGCCATATAGGAAACACATTAGAGTAGAAGAGTGCTCTTTTCTCAAAAGCAGAGTGTGTTTCTTGTAAGGTGAGCTAGCGTTTATTTCCCAGTCCTAAATGGAGTTGAATCCCATGCAGTTTCTGGTCCTACGAGCAAGAGTTGTTTTCTGGTATCAAGAGACACTATTGTGCTCCCATTGTCATACACAGGGCAAATAGCACTGGCGTCGGTTCCCAGCATGTACAGTGTATTGGACGGAAGAGGATCTACTGTTCTTGTCAGTTTCCTCAGGAGAGTTGAACCAGATATAGCCCGTGTGTGTAGGAAGCACAGTTCTTTTGTTCTGAGCAAGCTGACTATTCAGACCCCATAGGAACCACAGTAGAGTAGAAGAGTGCTCTTTTCTCAAAAGCAGAGTGTGTTTCTTGTAAGGCGAGCTAGCGTTTGTTTGCCAGTCCTAAATGGAGTTGAATCACATGCAGTTTCTGGTCCTACGAGCAAGAGTTGTTTTCTGGTAAGAAGAGTCACTATTGCGCTCCCATTGTCATACACAGGGCAAATAGCACTGGCGTCTGTTCGCAGCATGTACACTGTATTGGACTGAAGAGGATCTACTGTTCTTGTCAGTTTCCTAAGCAGAGTTGAACTAGGTATGGCCGTGTGTAGGAAGCACAGTTCTTTTGTTCTGAGCAAGCTCACTGTTCTGGCCATATAGGAAACACATTAGAGTAGAAGAGTGCTCTTTTATCAAAGCAGAGTGTGTTTCTTGTAAGGCGAGCTAGCGTTTGTTTCCCAGTCCTAAATGGAGTTGAATCCCATGCAGTTTCTGGTACTACGAGCAAGAGTTGTTTTCTGGTATCAAGAGTCACTATTGCGCTCCCATTGTCATACACAGGGCAAATAGCACTGGCGTCTGTTCAGAGCGTGTACAGTGTATTGGACTTAAGAGGATCTACTGTTCTTGTCAGTTTCCTAAGCAGAGTTGAACTAGATAAGGCCGTGTGTGTATGAAGCACAGTTCTTTTGTTCTGAGCAAGCTCACTATTTTGGCCCTATATGAAACACAGTAGAGTAGAAGAGTGTTCTTTTCTCAAAAGCAGAGTGTGTTTCTTGTAAGGCAAGGTAGCGTTTGTTTCCCAGTCCTAAATGGAGTTGAACCACATGAAGTTTTTGGTCCCACGAGCAAGAGTTGTTTTCTGGTAAGAAGAGTCACTATTGCGCTCCCATTGTCATACACAGGGCAAATAGCACTGGCGTCTGTCCCAGCATGTACACTGTATTGGATTGAAGAGTATCTACTATTCTTGTCAGTTTCCTAAGCAGAGTTAAACTAGCTATGGCCGTGTGTGTAGGAAGCACAGTTCTTTTGTTCTGAGCAAGCTCACTGTTCTGGCCATATAGGAAACACATTAGAGTAGAAGAGTGCTCTTTTCTCAAAAGCAGAGTGTGTTTCTTGTAAGGTGAGCTAGCGTTTATTTCCCAGTCCTAAATGGAGTTGAATCCCATGCAGTTTCTGGTCCTACGAGCAAGAGTTGTTTTCTGGTATCAAGAGACACTATTGTGCTCCCATTGTCATACACAGGGCAAATAGCACTGGCGTCGGTTCCCAGCATGTACAGTGTATTGGACGGAAGAGTATCTACTGTTCTTGTCAGTTTCCTCAGGAGAGTTGAACCAGATATAGCCCGTGTGTGTAGGAAGCACAGTTCTTTTGTTCTGAGCAAGCTGACTGTTCAGACCCCATAGGAACCACAGTAGAGTAGAAGAGTGCTCTTTTCTCAAAAGCAGAGTGTGTTTCTTGTAAGGCGAGCTAGCGTTTGTTTGCCAGTCCTAAATGGAGTTGAATCACATGCAGTTTCTGGTCCTACGAGCAAGAGTTGTTTTCTGGTAAGAAGAGTCACTATTGCGCTCCCATTGTCATACACAGGGCAAATAGCACTGGCGTCTGTTCGCAGCATGTACACTGTATTGGACTGAAGAGGATCTACAGTTCTTGTCAGTTTCCTAAGCAGAGTTGAACTAGGTATGGCCGTGTGTGTAGGAAGCACAGTTCTTTTGTTCTGAGCAAGCTCACTGTTCTGGCCATATAGGAAACACATTAGAGTAGAAGAGTGCTCTTTTATCAAAGCAGAGTGTGTTTCTTGTAAGGCGAGCTAGCGTTTGTTTCCCAGTCCTAAATGGAGTTGAATCCCATGCAGTTTCTGGTACTACGAGCAAGAGTTGTTTTCTGGTATCAAGAGTCACTATTGTGCTCCCATTGTCTAACACAGGGCAAATAGCACTGGCGTCTGTTCCCAGCATGTACAGTGTATTGGACGGAAGAGGATCTATTGTTCTTGTCAGTTTCCTAAGCAGAATTGAACTAGCTATGGCCGTGTGTGTAGGAAGCACAGTTCTTTTCTTCTGAGCAAGCTCACTGTTTGGACCCCAGAGGAAATACAGTAGAGTAGAAGAGTGCTCTTTTCTCAAAAGCAGATTGTGTTTCTTGTAAGGCAAGTTAGCATTTGTTTCTCAGTCCTAAATGGAGTTGAATCACATGCAGTTTCTGGTCCTACGAGCAAGAGTTGTTTTCTGGTAAGAAGAGTCACTAGTGCGCTCCCATTGTCATACACAGGGCATATAGCACTGGCATCTGTTCCCAGCATGTACCGTGTATTGGACTTAAGAGGATCTACTGTTCTTGTCAGTTTCCTAAGCAGAATTGATCTAGATATGGCCCGTGTGTGTAGGAAGCACAGTTCCTTTGTTTTGAGCAAGCTCACTGTTCTGGCCCTATAGGAAATACAGTAGAGTAGAAGAGTGCTCTTTTCTCAAAAGCAGAGTGTGTTTCTTGTAAGGCGAGCTCGCATTTGTTTCCCAGTCCTAAATGCAGTTGAATCCATGCAGTATTTCGTCCTATGAGCAAGAGTTGTTTTCTGGTAAGAAGAGTCACTATTGTGTTCCCATTGCTATACACAGTGCAATTAGCACTCGCGTCTGTTCCCAGGAAGTACAGTGTATTGGAATAAAGAGGAGCTACTGTTCTTGTCAGTTTCCTAAGCAAAGTTGAACTAGATATGGCCCGTGTGTGTAGGAAGCACTGTTATTTTGTTCTGAGCAAGCTCACTGTTTGGACCCCTTAGGAAACACATTAGAGTAGAAGAGTGCACTTTTCTAAAAAGCAGAGTTTGTTTCTTGTAAGGCGTGCTAGCGTTTGTTTCCCAGTCATACATGGAGTTGAATCACATGCAGTTTCTGGTCCTACGAGCAAGAGTTGTTTTCTGGTAAGAAGAGTCACTATTGTGCTCCCATTGTCATGAAAAGGGCATATAGCACTGTCGTCTGTTCCAGCATGTACAGTGTATTGGACTGAAGAGGATCTACTGTTCTTGTCAGTTTCCTAAGCAGAATTGAACTAGATATGGCCGTGTGTGTAGGAAGCACAGTTCTTTTGTTCTGAGCAAGCTCACTGTTCTGGCCCTATAGGAAACACAGTAGAGTAGAAGACTGCTCTTTTCTCAAAAGCAGAGTGTGTTTCTTGTAAGGCGAGCTAGCGTTTGTTTTCCAGTCCTAAATGGAGTTGAATCACATGCAGTTGTTGGTCCCACGAGCAAGAGTTGTTTTCTGGTAAGGAAAGTCACTATTGT
>NW_026736899.1:0-56000 GCF_949786415.1 Peromyscus eremicus | reverse complement strand
ACAATATTGCGCTTCCATTGTCATACACAAGGCAAATTGCACTGGCGTCTATTCCCAGCATGTACAGTGTATTAGACTGTACAGGTTCTACTGTTCTTGTCAGTTTCCTAAGCAGAATTGAACCAGATATGGCCGTGTGTCTAGGAAGCACAGTTCTTTTGTTCTGAGCAAGCTCACTGTTTTGGCTCTATAGGAAATGCAGTAGAGTAGAAGAGTGCTCTTTTCTCAAAAGCAGAGTGTGTTTATTGTAAGGAGAGCTAGCGTTTGTTTCGCAGTCCTAAAAGGAGTTGATTCACATGAAGTTTTTGGTCCCATGAGCAAGAGTTGTTTTCTGTAAGGAAAGTCACTATTGAGCTCCCATTCCCATGCACAGAGCAAATAGCACTCACGTCTGTTCCCAGCATGTACAGTGAATTGGACTGAAGAGGAGCTACTGTTCTTGTCAGTTTCCTAAGCAGAGTAGAACTAGATATGGGCCCTGTGTGTAGGAAGCACAGTTCTTTTGTTCTGAGAAAGCTCACTGTTCGGATCACATAGGAAACACATTAGAGTAGAAGTGTGCTCTTTTCTCAAAAGCAGAGTGTATTTCTTGTAAGGCGAGCTAGTGTTTGTTTCCCAGTCCTAAATGGTGTTGAATCCCATGCAGTTTCTGGTACTACAAGCAAGAGTTGTTTTTTGGTAAGGAAAGTCACTATTGCGCTCCCATTGCCATACACAGTGCAAATAGCACTGGCGTCTGTTCCCAGCAAGTACAGTGTATTGGACTGAAGAGGAGCTACTGTTCTTGTCAGTTTCCTAAGCAGAGTTGAACTGTATATGGCCCGTGTGTAGGAAGCACACTTCTTCTGTTCTGAGCAAGCTCACTGTTCGGATCCCATAGGAAACACAGTAGAGTAGAAGAGTGCTCTTTTCTCAAAAGCAGAGTGTGTTTCTTGTAAGGCGAGCTAGCATTTGTTTCCCAGTCCTAAATGGAGTTGAATCACATGCAGTTTTTGGTCCTACGAGCAAGAGTTGTTTTCTGGAAAGAAGAGTCACTATGGCGCTCCCATTGCTATACACAGGGCAAATAGCACTGGCGTCTGTTCCCAGCATGTGCAGTGTATTGGACTGAAGAGTATCTACTGTTCTTGTCAGTTTCCTAAGCAGAGTTGAACTAAATATAGTCGGTGTGTGTAGGAAGCACAGTTCTTTTGTTCTGAGCAAGCTCACTCTTCTGGCCCTATAGGAACCACATTAGAGTAGAAGAGTGCTCTTTTCTCAAAAGCAGAGTGTGTTTCTTGTAATGCAAGCTAGCGTTTGTTTCCAAGTCCTAAATGGAGTAAAATCACATGCAGTTTCTTGTCCTACGAGCAAGAGTTGTTCTCTGGTAAGAAGAGTCACATTTGTGCTCCCATTGCCACACACAGTGCAAATAGCACTCCCGTCTGTTACCATCAAGTACATTGTATTGAACTGAAGAGGAGCTACTGTTCTTGTCAGTTTCCTAAGCAGAGTTGAACTAGATATGGCCCGTGTGTGTAGGAAGCACAGTTCTTTTGTTCTGAGCAAGCTCACTGTTCGGATCCCATAGGAAACACAGTAGAGTAGAAGAGTGCTCTTTTCTCAAAACAGAGTGTGTTTCTTATAAGGCGAGCATGTGTTTGTTTCCCAGTCAGAAATGGAGTTGAATCCCATGCAGTTTCTGGTCCTACAAGCAAGAGTTGTCTTCTGGTAAGAAGAGTCACTATTGCGCTCCAATTGTCATACAAATTACAAATAGCACTGGCGTCTGTTCCCAGCATGTACAGTGTATTGGACTGAGGAGGATCTACTGTTATTGTCAGTTTCCTCAGCAGAATTGAATTAGATATGGCCGTGTGTGTAGGAAGCACAGTTCTTTTGTTCTGAGCAAGCTCACTGTTCTGACCCTATAGGAAACACAGTAGAGTAGAAGAGTGATCTCTACTCAAAAGCAGAATGTGTTTCTTGTAAGGCGAGCTAGTGTTTGTTTCCCAGTCCTAAATGGAGTTGAATCACATGCAGTTTTTGGTCCTACGAGCAAGTGTTGTTTTCTGGTAAGGAAAGTCACTATTGTGCGCCCATTGCCATACACATTTCAAATAACACTCGCATCTGTTCCCATTAAGTACAGTGTATTGGACTGAAAAGGATCTACTATTCTTGTCAGTTTCCTAAGCAGAGTTGAACTGGATATGGCCCGTGTGCGTAGGAAGCACACTTCTTCTGTTCTGAGCAAGCTCACTGTTCGGATCCCATTGGAAACACAGTAGAGTAGAAGAGTGCTCTTCTCTCAAAATCAGAGTGTGTTTCTTGTAAGGCGAGCAAGCGTTTGTTTCCCAGTCCTAAATGGAGTTGAATCCCATGCAGTTTTTGGTCCTACGAGCAAGATTTGTTTTCTGGAAAGAAGAGTAACTATTGCGCTCCCATTGCTATACACAGGGCAAATAGCACTGGCGTCTGTTCCCAGCATGTGCAGTGTATTGGACTGAAGAGGATCTACTGTTCTTGTCAGTTTGCTAAGCAGAGTTGAACTAAATATAGTCGGTGTGTGTAGGAAGCACAGTTCTTTTGTTCTGAGCAAGCTCACTCTTGTGGCACTATAGGAAACACATTGGAGTAGAAGAGTCCTCTTTTATCAAAAGCAGAGTGTGTTTCTTGTAAGGCAAGGTAGCATTTGTTTCCCAGTCCTAAATGGAGTAAAATCACATGCAGTTTCTGGTCCTGTGAGCAAGAGTTGTTTTCTGGTAAGAAGAGTCACTATTGCGATCCCATTGTCATACACAGGGCAAATAGCACTAGCGTCTATTCCCAGCATGTACAGTGTATTGGACTGAAGAGGATCTACTGTTCTTGCCAGTTTCCTAAGCAAAGTTGAACTAGATATGGCCCGTGTGTGTAGGAAGCACAGTTCTTTTGTTCTGAGCAAGCTCACTGTTCGGATCCCATAGGAAACACAGTAGAGTAGAAGAATGCTCTTTTCTCAAAAGCAGAGTGTGTTTCTTATAAGGCGAGTATGTGTTTGTTTCCCAGTCCTAAATGGAGTTGAATCCCATGCAGTTTCTGGTCCTACAAGCAAGAGTTGTCTTCTAGTAAGAAGAGTCACTATTGCGCTCCAATTGTCATACAAATTACAAATAGCACTGGCGTCTGTTCCCAGCATGTACAGTGTATTGGAGTGAGGAGGATCTACTGTTATTGTCAGTTTCCTAAGCAGAAGTGAATTAGATATGGCCGTGTGTGTAGGAAGCACAGTTCTTTTGTTCTGAGCAAGGTCACTGTTCGGATCCCATAGGAAACACAGTAGAGTAGAAGTGTGCTCTTTTCTCAAAAGCAGAGTGTGTTTCTTGTAAGGTGAGCTATCGTTTGTTTCTCAGTCCTACATGGAGTTGAATCCCATGCAGTTTTTGGTCCTACAAGCAAGAGTTGTTTTCTGGAAAGAAGAGTCACTATTGCGCTCCCATTGCTATACACAGGGCAAATAGCACTGGCGTCTGTTCCCAGCATGTGCAGTGTATTGGACTGAAGAGGATCTACTGTTCTTGTCAGTTTCCTAAGCAGAGTTGAAGTAAATATGGTCGGTGTGTGTAGGAAGCACAGTTCTTTTGTTCTGAGCAAGCTCACTCTTCGGACCCTGTAGGAAACACAGTAGAGTAGAAGTGTGCTCTTTTCTCAAAAGCAGAGTGTATTTCTTGTAAGGCGAGCTAGCGTTTGTTTCCCAGTCCTAAATGGTGTTGAATCCCATGCAGTTTCTGTTCCTACGAGCAAGAGTTGTTTTCTGGTAAGAAGAGTCACTATTGTGCTCCCATTGCCATACACAGTGCAAATAGCACTGGCGTCTGTTCCCAGCAAGTACAGTGTATTGAACTGAAGAGGAGCTACTGTTCTTGTCAGTTTCCTAAGCAGAGTTGAACTAGATATGGCCCGTGTGTGTAGGAAGCACAGTTCTTTTGTTCTGAGCAAGCTCACTGTTCGGATCCCATAGGAAACACAGTAGAGTAGAAGAGTGCTCTTTTCTCAAAAGCAGAGTGTGTTTCTTATAAGGCGAGCATGTGTTCGTTTCCCAGTCAGAAATGGAGTTGAATCCCATGCAGTTTCTGGTCCTACAAGCAAGAGTTGTCTTCTGGTAAGAAGAGTCACTATTGCGCTCCAATTGTCATACAAATTACAAATAGCACTGGCGTCTGTTCCCAGCATGTACAGTGTATTGGACTGAGGAGGATCTACTGTTATTGTCAGTTTCCTCAGCAGAATTGAATTAGATATGGCCGTGTGTGTAGGAAGCACAGTTCTTTTGTTCTGAGCAAGCTCACTGTTCTGACCCTATAGGAAACACAGTAGAGTAGAAGAGTGATCTCTACTCAAAAGCAGAATGTGTTTCTTGTAAGGCGAGCTAGTGTTTGTTTCCCAGTCCTAAATGGAGTTGAATCCCATGCAGTTTCTGGTCCTACAAGCAAGAGTTGTCTTCTGGTAAGAAGAGTCACTATTGCGCTCCAATTGTCATACAAATTACAAATAGCACTGGCGTCTGTTCCCAGCATGTACAGTGTATTGGAGTGAGGAGGATCTACTGTTATTGTCAGTTTCCTAAGCAGAAGTGAATTAGATATGGCCGTGTGTGTAGGAAGCACAGTTCTTTTGTTCTGAGCAAGGTCACTGTTCGGATCCCATAGGAAACACAGTAGAGTAGAAGTGTGCTCTTTTCTCAAAAGCAGAGTGTGTTTCTTGTAAGGTGAGCTATCGTTTGTTTCTCAGTCCTACATGGAGTTGAATCCCATGCAGTTTTTGGTCCTACAAGCAAGAGTTGTTTTCTGGAAAGAAGAGTCACTATTGCGCTCCCATTGCTATACACAGGGCAAATAGCACTGGCGTCTGTTCCCAGCATGTGCAGTGTATTGGACTGAAGAGGATCTACTGTTCTTGTCAGTTTCCTAAGCAGAGTTGAAGTAAATATAGTCGGTGTGTGTAGGAAGCACAGTTCTTTTGTTCTGAGCAAGCTCACTCTTCGGACCCTGTAGGAAACACAGTAGAGTAGAAGTGTGCTCTTTTCTCAAAAGCAGAGTGTATTTCTTGTAAGGCGAGCTAGTGTTTGTTTCCCAGTCCTAAATGGTGTTGAATCCCATGCAGTTTCTGTTCCTACGAGCAAGAGTTGTTTTCTGGTAAGAAGAGTCACTATTGTGCTCCCATTGCCATACACAGTGCAAATAGCACTGGCGTCTGTTCCCAGCAAGTACAGTGTATTGAACTGAAGAGGAGCTACTGTTCTTGTCAGTTTCCTAAGCAGAGTTGAACTAGATATGGCCCGTGTGTGTAGGAAGCACAGTTCTTTTGTTCTGAGCAAGCTCACTGTTCGGATCCCATAGGAAACACAGTAGAGTAGAAGAGTGCTCTTTTCTCAAAAGCAGAGTGTGTTTCTTATAAGGCGAGCATGTGTTCGTTTCCCAGTCAGAAATGGAGTTGAATCCCATGCAGTTTCTGGTCCTACAAGCAAGAGTTGTCTTCTGGTAAGAAGAGTCACTATTGCGCTCCAATTGTCATACAAATTACAAATAGCACTGGCGTCTGTTCCCAGCATGTACAGTGTATTGGACTGAGGAGGATCTACTGTTATTGTCAGTTTCCTCAGCAGAATTGAATTAGATATGGCCGTGTGTGTAGGAAGCACAGTTCTTTTGTTCTGAGCAAGCTCACTGTTCTGACCCTATAGGAAACACAGTAGAGTAGAAGAGTGATCTCTACTCAAAAGCAGAATGTGTTTCTTGTAAGGCGAGCTAGTGTTTGTTTCCCAGTCCTAAATGGAGTTGAATCACATGCAGTTTTTGGTCCTACGAGCAAGTGTTGTTTTCTGGTAAGGAAAGTCACTATTGTGCGCCCATTGCCATACACATTTCAAATAACACTCGCATCTGTTCCCATTAAGTACAGTGTATTGGACTGAAAAGGATCTACTATTCTTGTCAGTTTCCTAAGCAGAGTTGAACTGGATATGGCCCGTGTGTGTAGGAAGCACACTTCTTCTGTTCTGAGCAAGCTCACTGTTCGGATCCCATTGGAAACACAGTAGAGTAGAAGAGTGCTCTTCTCTCAAAATCAGAGTGTGTTTCTTGTAAGGCGAGCAAGCGTTTGTTTCCCTGTCCTAAATGGAGTTGAATCCCATGCAGTTTTTGGTCCTACGAGCAAGATTTGTTTTCTGGAAAGAAGAGTAACTATTGCGCTCCCATTGCTATACACAGGGCAAATAGCACTGGCGTCTGTTCCCAGCATGTGCAGTGTATTGGACTGAAGAGGATCTACTGTTCTTGTCAGTTTGCTAAGCAGAGTTGAACTAAATATAGTCGGTGTGTGTAGGAAGCACAGTTCTTTTGTTCTGAGCAAGCTCACTCTTGTGGCACTATAGGAAACACATTGGAGTAGAAGAGTCCTCTTTTATCAAAAGCAGAGTGTGTTTCTTGTAAGGCAAGGTAGCATTTGTTTCCCAGTCCTAAATGGAGTAAAATCACATGCAGTTTCTGGTCCTGTGAGCAAGAGTTGTTTTCTGGTAAGAAGAGTCACTATTGCGATCCCATTGTCATACACAGGGCAAATAGCACTAGCGTCTATTCCCAGCATGTACAGTGTATTGGACTGAAGAGGATCTACTGTTCTTGCCAGTTTCCTAAGCAAAGTTGAACTAGATATGGCCCGTGTGTGTAGGAAGCACAGTTCTTTTGTTCTGAGCAAGCTCACTGTTCGGATCCCATAGGAAACACAGTAGAGTAGAAGAATGCTCTTTTCTCAAAAGCAGAGTGTGTTTCTTATAAGGCGAGTATGTGTTTGTTTCCCAGTCCTAAATGGAGTTGAATCCCATGCAGTTTCTGGTCCTACAAGCAAGAGTTGTCTTCTGGTAAGAAGAGTCACTATTGCGCTCCAATTGTCATACAAATTACAAATAGCACTGGCGTCTGTTCCCAGCATGTACAGTGTATTGGAGTGAGGAGGATCTACTGTTATTGTCAGTTTCCTAAGCAGAAGTGAATTAGATATGGCCGTGTGTGTAGGAAGCACAGTTCTTTTGTTCTGAGCAAGCTCACTGTTCGGATCCCATAGGAAACACAGTAGAGTAGAAGTGTGCTCTTTTCTCAAAAGCAGAGTGTGTTTCTTGTAAGGTGAGCTATCGTTTGTTTCTCAGTCCTACATGGAGTTGAATCCCATGCAGTTTTTGGTCCTACAAGCAAGAGTTGTTTTCTGGAAAGAAGAGTCACTATTGCGCTCCCATTGCTATACACAGGGCAAATAGCACTGGCGTCTGTTCCCAGCATGTGCAGTGTATTGGACTGAAGAGGATCTACTGTTCTTGTCAGTTTCCTAAGCAGAGTTGAAGTAAATATAGTCGGTGTGTGTAGGAAGCACAGTTCTTTTGTTCTGAGCAAGCTCACTCTTCGGACCCTGTAGGAAACACAGTAGAGTAGAAGTGTGCTCTTTTCTCAAAAGCAGAGTGTATTTCTTGTAAGGCGAGCTAGTGTTTGTTTCCCAGTCCTAAATGGTGTTGAATCCCATGCAGTTTCTGTTCCTACGAGCAAGAGTTGTTTTCTGGTAAGAAGAGTCACTATTGTGCTCCCATTGCCATACACAGTGCAAATAGCACTGGCGTCTGTTCCCAGCAAGTACAGTGTATTGAACTGAAGAGGAGCTACTGTTCTTGTCAGTTTCCTAAGCAGAGTTGAACTAGATATGGCCCGTGTGTGTAGGAAGCACAGTTCTTTTGTTCTGAGCAAGCTCACTGTTCGGATCCCATAGGAAACACAGTAGAGTAGAAGAGTGCTCTTTTCTCAAAAGCAGAGTGTGTTTCTTATAAGGCGAGCATGTGCTCGTTTCCCAGTCAGAAATGGAGTTGAATCCCATGCAGTTTCTGGTCCTACAAGCAAGAGTTGTCTTCTGGTAAGAAGAGTCACTATTGCGCTCCAATTGTCATACAAATTACAAATAGCACTGGCGTCTGTTCCCAGCATGTACAGTGTATTGGACTGAGGAGGATCTACTGTTATTGTCAGTTTCCTCAGCAGAATTGAATTAGATATGGCCGTGTGTGTAGGAAGCACAGTTCTTTTGTTCTGAGCAAGCTCACTGTTCTGACCCTATAGGAAACACAGTAGAGTAGAAGAGTGATCTCTACTCAAAAGCAGAATGTGTTTCTTGTAAGGCGAGCTAGTGTTTGTTTCCCAGTCCTAAATGGAGTTGAATCACATGCAGTTTTTGGTCCTACGAGCAAGTGTTGTTTTCTGGTAAGGAAAGTCACTATTGTGCGCCCATTGCCATACACATTTCAAATAACACTCGCATCTGTTCCCATTAAGTACAGTGTATTGGACTGAAAAGGATCTACTATTCTTGTCAGTTTCCTAAGCAGAGTTGAACTGGATATGGCCCGTGTGTGTAGGAAGCACACTTCTTCTGTTCTGAGCAAGCTCACTGTTCGGATCCCATTGGAAACACAGTAGAGTAGAAGAGTGCTCTTCTCTCAAAATCAGAGTGTGTTTCTTGTAAGGCGAGCAAGCGTTTGTTTCCCTGTCCTAAATGGAGTTGAATCCCATGCAGTTTTTGGTCCTACGAGCAAGATTTGTTTTCTGGAAAGAAGAGTAACTATTGCGCTCCCATTGCTATACACAGGGCAAATAGCACTGGCGTCTGTTCCCAGCATGTGCAGTGTATTGGACTGAAGAGGATCTACTGTTCTTGTCAGTTTGCTAAGCAGAGTTGAACTAAATATAGTCGGTGTGTGTAGGAAGCACAGTTCTTTTGTTCTGAGCAAGCTCACTCTTGTGGCACTATAGGAAACACATTGGAGTAGAAGAGTCCTCTTTTATCAAAAGCAGAGTGTGTTTCTTGTAAGGCAAGGTAGCATTTGTTTCCCAGTCCTAAATGGAGTAAAATCACATGCAGTTTCTGGTCCTGTGAGCAAGAGTTGTTTTCTGGTAAGAAGAGTCACTATTGCGATCCCATTGTCATACACAGGGCAAATAGCACTAGCGTCTATTCCCAGCATGTACAGTGTATTGGACTGAAGAGGATCTACTGTTCTTGCCAGTTTCCTAAGCAAAGTTGAACTAGATATGGCCCGTGTGTGTAGGAAGCACAGTTCTTTTGTTCTGAGCAAGCTCACTGTTCGGATCCCATAGGAAACACAGTAGAGTAGAAGAATGCTCTTTTCTCAAAAGCAGAGTGTGTTTCTTATAAGGCGAGTATGTGTTTGTTTCCCAGTCCTAAATGGAGTTGAATCCCATGCAGTTTCTGGTCCTACAAGCAAGAGTTGTCTTCTGGTAAGAAGAGTCACTATTGCGCTCCAATTGTCATACAAATTACAAATAGCACTGGCGTCTGTTCCCAGCATGTACAGTGTATTGGAGTGAGGAGGATCTACTGTTATTGTCAGTTTCCTAAGCAGAAGTGAATTAGATATGGCCGTGTGTGTAGGAAGCACAGTTCTTTTGTTCTGAGCAAGCTCACTGTTCGGATCCCATAGGAAACACAGTAGAGTAGAAGTGTGCTCTTTTCTCAAAAGCAGAGTGTGTTTCTTGTAAGGTGAGCTATCGTTTGTTTCTCAGTCCTAAATGGAGTTGAATCCCATGCAGTTTCTGTTCCTACGAGCAAGAGTTGTTTTCTGGTAAGAAGAGTCACTATTGTGCTCCCATTGCCATACACAGTGCAAATAGCACTGGCGTCTGTTCCCAGCAAGTACAGTGTATTGAACTGAAGAGGAGCTACTGTTCTTGTCAGTTTCCTAAGCAGAGTTGAACTAGATATGGCCCGTGTGTGTAGGAAGCACAGTTCTTTTGTTCTGAGCAAGCTCACTGTTCGGATCCCATAGGAAACACAGTAGAGTAGAAGAGTGCTCTTTTCTCAAAAGCAGAGTGTGTTTCTTATAAGGCGAGCATGTGTTCGTTTCCCAGTCAGAAATGGAGTTGAATCCCATGCAGTTTCTGGTCCTACAAGCAAGAGTTGTCTTCTGGTAAGAAGAGTCACTATTGCGCTCCAATTGTCATACAAATTACAAATAGCACTGGCGTCTGTTCCCAGCATGTACAGTGTATTGGACTGAGGAGGATCTACTGTTATTGTCAGTTTCCTCAGCAGAATTGAATTAGATATGGCCGTGTGTGTAGGAAGCACAGTTCTTTTGTTCTGAGCAAGCTCACTGTTCTGACCCTATAGGAAACACAGTAGAGTAGAAGAGTGATCTCTACTCAAAAGCAGAATGTGTTTCTTGTAAGGCGAGCTAGTGTTTGTTTCCCAGTCCTAAATGGAGTTGAATCACATGCAGTTTTTGGTCCTACGAGCAAGTGTTGTTTTCTGGTAAGGAAAGTCACTATTGTGCGCCCATTGCCATACACATTTCAAATAACACTCGCATCTGTTCCCATTAAGTACAGTGTATTGGACTGAAAAGGATCTACTATTCTTGTCAGTTTCCTAAGCAGAGTTGAACTGGATATGGCCCGTGTGTGTAGGAAGCACACTTCTTCTGTTCTGAGCAAGCTCACTGTTCGGATCCCATTGGAAACACAGTAGAGTAGAAGAGTGCTCTTCTCTCAAAATCAGAGTGTGTTTCTTGTAAGGCGAGCAAGCGTTTGTTTCCCAGTCCTAAATGGAGTTGAATCCCATGCAGTTTTTGGTCCTACGAGCAAGATTTGTTTTCTGGAAAGAAGAGTAACTATTGCGCTCCCATTGCTATACACAGGGCAAATAGCACTGGCGTCTGTTCCCAGCATGTGCAGTGTATTGGACTGAAGAGGATCTACTGTTCTTGTCAGTTTGCTAAGCAGAGTTGAACTAAATATAGTCGGTGTGTGTAGGAAGCACAGTTCTTTTGTTCTGAGCAAGCTCACTCTTGTGGCACTATAGGAAACACATTGGAGTAGAAGAGTCCTCTTTTATCAAAAGCAGAGTGTGTTTCTTGTAAGGCAAGGTAGCATTTGTTTCCCAGTCCTAAATGGAGTAAAATCACATGCAGTTTCTGGTCCTGTGAGCAAGAGTTGTTTTCTGGTAAGAAGAGTCACTATTGCGATCCCATTGTCATACACAGGGCAAATAGCACTAGCGTCTATTCCCAGCATGTACAGTGTATTGGACTGAAGAGGATCTACTGTTCTTGCCAGTTTCCTAAGCAAAGTTGAACTAGATATGGCCCGTGTGTGTAGGAAGCACAGTTCTTTTGTTCTGAGCAAGCTCACTGTTCGGATCCCATAGGAAACACAGTAGAGTAGAAGAATGCTCTTTTCTCAAAAGCAGAGTGTGTTTCTTATAAGGCGAGTATGTGTTTGTTTCCCAGTCCTAAATGGAGTTGAATCCCATGCAGTTTCTGGTCCTACAAGCAAGAGTTGTCTTCTGGTAAGAAGAGTCACTATTGCGCTCCAATTGTCATACAAATTACAAATAGCACTGGCGTCTGTTCCCAGCATGTACAGTGTATTGGACTGAGGGGGATCTACTGTTATTGTCAGTTTCCTAAGCAGAAGTGAATTAGATATGGCCGTGTGTGTAGGAAGCACAGTTCTTTTGTTCTGAGCAAGCTCACTGTTCGGATCCCATAGGAAACACAGTAGAGTAGAAGTGTGCTCTTTTCTCAAAAGCAGAGTGTGTTTCTTGTAAGGTGAGCTATCGTTTGTTTCCCAGTCCTAAATGGAGTTGAATCCCATGCAGTTTTTGGTCCTACAAGCAAGAGTTGTTTTCTGGAAAGAAGAGTCACTATTGCGCTCCCATTGCTATACATAGGGCAAATAGCACTGGCGTCTGTTCCCAGCATGTGCAGTGTATTGGACTGAAGAGGATCTACTCTTCTTGTCAGTTTTCTAAGCAGAGTTGAAGTAAATATAGTCGGTGTGTGTAGGAAGCACAGTTCTTTTGTTCTGAACAAGCTCACTCTTCGGACCCTATAGGAAACACAGTAGAGTAGAAGTGTGCTCTTTTCTCAAAAGCAGAGTGTATTTCTTGTAAGGCGAGCTAGTGTTTGTTTCCCAGTCCTAAATGGTGTTGAATCCCATGCAGTTTCTGTTCCTATGAGCAAGAGTTGTTTTCTGGTAAGAAGAGTCACTATTGTGCTCCCATTGCCATACACAGTGCAAATAGCACTGGCGTCTGTTCCCAGCAAGTACAGTGTATTGGACTGAAGAGGAGCTACTGTTCTTGTCAGTTTCCTAAGCAGAGTTGAACTGGATATGGCCCGTGTGTGTAGGAAGCACACTTCTTCTGTTCTGAGCAAGCTCACTGTTCGGATCCCATAGGAAACACAGTAGAGTAGAAGAGTGCCCTTTTCTCAAAAGCAGAGTGTGTTTCTTGTAAGGCGTGTTAGCGTTTGTTTCCCAGTCCTAAATGGAGTTGAATCACATGCAGTTTCTGGTTTTACGAGCAAGAGTTGTTCTCTGGTAAGAAGAGTCACTATTGCGCTCCCATTGTCATACACAGGGCAAATAGCACCCGCGTCTGTTCCCAGCAAGTACAGTGTATTGGACTGAAGAGGATCTACTATTCTTGTCAGTTTCCTAAGCATATGGAACTAAATATAGTCGGTGTGTGTTGGAAGCACACTTCTTTTGTTCTGAGCAAGCTCACTCTTCGGACCCTATAGGAAACACAGTAGAGTAGAAGTGTGCTCTTTTCTCAAAAGCAGAGTGTATTTCTTGTAAGGCGAGCTAGCGTTTGTTTCCCAGTCCTAAATGGAGTAAAATCACATGCAATTTCTGTTCCTACGAGCAAGAGTTGTTTTCTGGTAAGGAAAGTCACTATTGTGCTCCCATTGCCATACACAGTGCAAATAACACTCGCATCTGTTCCCATTAAGTACAGTGTATTGGACTGAAGAGGAGCTACTGTTCTTTCAGTTTCCTAAGTAGAGTTGAACTAGATATGGCCGTGTGTGTAGGAAGCACAGTTCCTTTTTTCTGAGCAAGCTCACTGTTCTGGCCCTATCGGAAACATATTAGAGTAGAAGAGTGCTCTTTTCTCAAAAGCAGAGTGTGTTTCTTGTAAGGCGAGCTAGCGTTTGTTTCCCAGTCCTAAATGGAGTTGAATCACATGCAGTTTCTGGTCCTACGAGCAAGAGTTGTTTTCTGGTAAGAAGAGACAATATTGCGCTTCCATTGTCATACACAAGGCAAATTGCACTGGCGTCTATTCCCAGCATGTACAGTGTATTAGACTGTACAGGATCTACTGTTCTTGTCAGTTTCCTAAGCAGAATTGAACCAGATATGGCCGTGTGTCTAGGAAGCACAGTTCTTTTGTTCTGAGCAAGCTCACTGTTTTGGCTCTATAGGAAATGCAGTAGAGTAGAAGAGTGCTCTTTTCTCAAAAGCAGAGTGTGTTTATTGTAAGGAGAGCTAGCGTTTGTTTCGCAGTCCTAAAAGGAGTTGAATCACATGAAGTTTTTGGTCCCATGAGCAAGAGTTGTTTTCTGTAAGGAAAGTCACTATTGAGCTCCCATTCCCATGCACAGAGCAAATAGCACTCACGTCTGTTCCCAGCATGTACAGTGAATTGGACTGAAGAGGAGCTACTGTTCTTGTCAGTTTCCTAAGCAGAGTAGAACTAGATATGGGCCGTGTGTGTAGGAAGCACAGTTCTTTTGTTCTGAGAAAGCTCACTGTTCGGATCACATAGGAAACACATTAGAGTAGAAGTGTGCTCTTTTCTCAAAAGCAGAGTGTATTTCTTGTAAGGCGAGCTAGTGTTTGTTTCCCAGTCCTAAATGGTGTTGAATCCCATGCAGTTTCTGGTACTACGAGCAAGAGTTGTTTTTTGGTAAGGAAAGTCACTATTGCGCTCCCATTGCCATACACAGTGCAAATAGCACTGGCGTCTGTTCCCAGCAAGTACAGTGTATTGGACTGAAGAGGAGCTACTGTTCTTGTCAGTTTCCTAAGCAGAGTTGAACTGTATATGGCCCGTGTGTAGGAAGCACACTTCTTCTGTTCTGAGCAAGCTCACTGTTCGGATCCCATAGGAAACACAGTAGAGTAGAAGAGTGCTCTTTTCTCAAAAGCAGAGTGTGTTTCTTGTAAGGCGAGCTAGCATTTGTTTCCCAGTCCTAAATGGAGTTGAATCACATGCAGTTTTTGGTCCTTCGAGCAAGAGTTGTTTTCTGGAAAGAAGAGTCACTATGGCGCTCCCATTGCTATACACAGGGCAAATAGCACTGGCGTCTGTTCCCAGCATGTGCAGTGTATTGGACTGAAGAGTATCTACTGTTCTTGTCAGTTTCCTAAGCAGAGTTGAACTAAATATAGTCGGTGTGTGTAGGAAGCACAGTTCTTTTGTTCTGAGCAAGCTCACTCTTCTGGCCCTATAGGAACCACATTAGAGTAGAAGAGTGCTCTTTTCTCAAAAGCAGAGTGTGTTTCTTGTAATGCAAGCTAGCGTTTGTTTCCAAGTCCTAAATGGAGTAAAATCACATGCAGTTTCTGGTCCTATGAGCAAGAGTTGTTCTCTGGTAAGAAGAGTCACATTTGTGCTCCCATTGCCACACACAGTGCAAATAGCACTCCCGTCTGTTACCATCAAGTACATTGTATTGGACTGAAGAGGATCTACTGTTCTTGTCAGTTTCCTAAGCAGAGTTGAACTAGATATGGCCCGTGTGTGTAGGAAGCACAGTTCTTTTGTTCTGAGCAAGCTCACTGTTCTGACCCTATAGGAAACACAGTAGAGTAGAAGAGTGATCTCTACTCAAAAGCAGAATGTGTTTCTTGTAAGGCGAGCTAGTGTTTGTTTCCCAGTCCTAAATGGAGTTGAATCACATGCAGTTTTTGGTCCTACGAGCAAGTGTTGTTTCTGGTAAGGAAAGTCACTATTGTGCGCCCATTGCCATACACATTTCAAATAACACTCGCATCTGTTCCCATTAAGTACAGTGTATTGGACTGAAAAGGATCTACTATTCTTGTCAGTTTCCTAAGCAGAGTTGAACTGGATATGGCCCGTGTGTGTAGGAAGCACACTTCTTCTGTTCTGAGCAAGCTCACTGTTCGGATCCCATTGGAAACACAGTAGAGTAGAAGAGTGCTCTTCTCTCAAAATCAGAGTGTGTTTCTTGTAAGGCGAGCAAGCGTTTGTTTCCCAGTCCTAAATGGAGTTGAATCCCATGCAGTTTTTGGTCCTACGAGCAAGATTTGTTTTCTGGAAAGAAGAGTAACTATTGCGCTCCCATTGCTATACACAGGGCAAATAGCACTGGCGTCTGTTCCCAGCATATGCAGTGTATTGGACTGAAGAGGATCTACTGTTCTTGTCAGTTTGCTAAGCAGAGTTGAACTAAATATAGTCGGTGTGTGTAGGAAGCACAGTTCTTTTGTTCTGAGCAAGCTCACTCTTGTGGCACTATAGGAAACACATTGGAGTAGAAGAGTCCTCTTTTATCAAAAGCAGAGTGTGTTTCTTGTAAGGCAAGGTAGCATTTGTTTCCCAGTCCTAAATGGAGTAAAATCACATGCAGTTTCTGGTCCTGTGAGCAAGAGTTGTTTTCTGGTAAGAAGAGTCACTATTGCGATCCCATTGTCATACACAGGGCAAATAGCACTAGCGTCTATTCCCAGCATGTACAGTGTATTGGACTGAAGAGGATCTACTGTTCTTGCCAGTTTCCTAAGCAAAGTTGAACTAGATATGGCCCGTGTGTGTAGGAAGCACAGTTCTTTTGTTCTGAGCAAGCTCACTGTTCGGATCCCATAGGAAACACAGTAGAGTAGAAGAATGCTCTTTTCTCAAAAGCAGAGTGTGTTTCTTATAAGGCGAGTATGTGTTTGTTTCCCAGTCCTAAATGGAGTTGAATCCCATGCAGTTTCTGGTCCTACAAGCAAGAGTTGTCTTCTGGTAAGAAGAGTCACTATTGCGCTCCAATTGTCATACAAATTACAAATAGCACTGGCGTCTGTTCCCAGCATGTACAGTGTATTGGACTGAGGAGGATCTACTGTTATTGTCAGTTTCCTAAGCAGAAGTGAATTAGATATGGCCGTGTGTGTAGGAAGCACAGTTCTTTTGTTCTGAGCAAGCTCACTGTTCGGATCCCATAGGAAACACAGTAGAGTAGAAGTGTGCTCTTTCTCAAAAGCAGAGTGTGTTTCTTGTAAGGTGAGCTATCGTTTGTTTCCCAGTCCTAAATGGAGTTGAATCCCATGCAGTTTTTGGTCCTACAAGCAAGAGTTGTTTTCTGGAAAGAAGAGTCACTATTGCGCTCCCATTGCTATACACAGGGCAAATAGCACTGGCGTCTGTTCCCAGCATGTGCAGTGTATTGGACTGAAGAGGATCTACTGTTCTTGTCAGTTTCCTAAGCAGAGTTGAAGTAAATATAGTCGGTGTGTGTAGGAAGCACAGTTCTTTTGTTCTGAGCAAGCTCACTCTTCGGACCCTATAGGAAACACAGTAGAGTAGAAGTGTGCTCTTTTCTCAAAAGCAGAGTGTATTTCTTGTAAGGCGAGCTAGTGTTTGTTTCCCAGTCCTAAATGGTGTTGAATCCCATGCAGTTTCTGTTCCTACGAGCAAGAGTTGTTTTCTGGTAAGAAGAGTCACTATTGTGCTCCCATTGCCATACACAGTGCAAATAGCACTGGCGTCTGTTCCCAGCAAGTACAGTGTATTGGACTGAAGAGGAGCTACTGTTCTTGTCAGTTTCCTAAGCAGAGTTGAACTGGATATGGCCCGTGTGTGTAGGAAGCACACTTCTTCTGTTCTGAGCAAGCTCACTGTTCGGATCCCATAGGAAACACAGTAGAGTAGAAGAGTGCTCTTTTCTCAAAAGCAGAGTGTGTTTCCTGTAAGGCGAGTTAGCGTTTGTTTCCCAGTCCTAAATGGAGTTGAATCACATGCAGTTTCTGGTTTTACGAGCAAGAGTTGTTTTCTGGTAAGAAGAGTCACTATTGCGCTCCCATTGTCATACACAGGGCAAATAGCACCCGCGTCTGTTCCCAGCAAGTACAGTGTATTGGACTGAAGAGGATCTACTATTCTTGTCAGTTTCCTAAGCATATGGAACTAAATATAGTCGGTGTGTTTTGGAAGCACACTTCTTTTGTTCTGAGCAAGCTCACTCTTCTGGCCCTATAGGAAACACATTAGAGTAGAAGAGTGCCCTTTCCTAAAAGCAGAGTGTGTTTCTTGTAAGACGAGCTAGCGTTTGTTTCCCAGTCCTAAATGGAGTAAAATCACATGCAATTTCTGTTCCTACGAGCAAGAGTTGTTTTCTGGTAAGGAAAGTCACTATTGTGCTCCCATTGCCATACACAGTGCAAATAACACTCGCATCTGTTCCCATTAAGTACAGTGTATTGGACTGAAGAGGAGCTACTGTTCTTTCAGTTTCCTAAGTAGAGTTGAACTAGATATGGCCGTGTGTGTAGGAAGCACAGTTCCTTTTTTCTGAGCAAGCACACTGTTCTGGCCCTATCGGAAACACATTAGAGTAGAAGAGTGCTCTTTTCTCAAAAGCAGAGTGTGTTTCTTGTAAGGCGAGCTAGCGTTTGTTTCCCAGTCCTAAATGGAGTTGAATCACATGCAGTTTCTGGTCCTACGAGCAAGAGTTGTTTTCTGGTAAGAAGAGACAATATTGCGCTTCCATTGTCATACACAAGGCAAATTGCACTGGCACTATTCCCAGCATGTACAGTGTATTAGACTGTACAGGATCTACTGTTCTTGTCAGTTTCCTAAGCAGAATTGAACCAGATATGGCCGTGTGTCTAGGAAGCACAGTTCTTTTGTTCTGAGCAAGCTCACTGTTTTGGCTCTATAGGAAATGCAGTAGAGTAGAAGAGTGCTCTTTTCTCAAAAGCAGAGTGTGTTTATTGTAAGGAGAGCTAGCGTTTGTTTCGCAGTCCTAAAAGGAGTTGAATCACAGGAAGTTTTTGGTCCCATGAGCAAGAGTTGTTTTCTGTAAGGAAAGTCACTATTGAGCTCCCATTCCCATGCACAGAGCAAATAGCACTCACGTCTGTTCCCAGCATGTACAGTGAATTGGACTGAAGAGGAGCTACTGTTCTTGTCAGTTTCCTTAGCAGAGTAGAACTATATATGGGCTGTGTGTGTAGGAAGCACAGTTCTTTTGTTCTGAGAAAGCTCACTGTTCGGATCACATAGGAAACACAGTAGAGTAGAAGAGTGCTCTTTTCTCAAAAGCAGAGTGTATTTCTTGTAAGGCGAGCTAGTGTTTGTTTCCCAGTCCTAAATGGTGTTGAATCCCATGCAGTTTCTGGTACTACGAGCAAGAGTTGTTTTTGGTAAGGAAAGTCACTATTGCGCTCCCATTGCCATACACAGTGCAAATAGCACTGGCGTCTGTTCCCAGCAAGTACAGTGTATTGGACGGAAGAGGAGCTACTGTTCTTGTCAGTTTCCTAAGCAGAGTTGAACTGTATTTGGCCCGTGTGTAGGAAGCACACTTCTTCTGTTCTGAGCAAGCTCACTGTTCGGATCCCATAGGAAAAACAGTAGAGTAGAAGAGTGCTCTTTTCTCAAAAGCAGAGTGTGTTTCTTGTAAGGCGAGCTAGCATTTGTTTCCCAGTCCTAAATGGAGTTGAATCACATGCAGTTTTTGGTCCTACGAGCAAGAGTTGTTTTCTGGAAAGAAGAGTCACTATGGCGCTCCCATTGCTATACACAGGGCAAATAGCACTGGCGTCTGTTCCCAGCATGTGCAGTGTATTGGACTGAAGAGTATCTACTGTTCTTGTCAGTTTCCTAAGCAGAGTTGAACTAAATATAGTCGGTGTGTGTAGGAAGCACAGTTCTTCTGTTCTGAGCAAGCTCACTCTTCTGGCCCTATAGGAACCACATTAGAGTAGAAGAGTGCTCTTTTCTCAAAAGCAGAGTGTGTTTCTTGTAATGCAAGCTAGCGTTTGTTTCCAAGTCCTAAATGGAGTAAAATCACATGCAGTTTCTGGTCCTACGAGCAAGAGTTGTTCTCTGGTAAGAAGAGTCACATTTGTGCTCCCATTGCCACACACAGTGCAAATAGCACTCCCGTCTGTTACCATCAAGTACATTGTATTGGACTGAAGAGGATCTACTGTTCTTGTCAGTTTCCTAAGCAGAGTTGAACTAGATATGGCCCGTGTGTGTAGGAAGCACAGTTCTTTTGTTCTGAGCAAGCTCACTGTTCGGATCCCATAGGAAACACAGTAGAGTAGAAGAGTGCTCTTTTCTCAAAAGCAGAGTGTGTTTCTTATAAGGCGAGCATGTGTTTGTTTCCCAGTCAGAAATGGAGTTGAATCCCATGCAGTTTCTGGTCCTACAAGCAAGAGTTGTCTTCTGGTAAGAAGAGTCACTATTGCGCTCCAATTGTCATACAAATTACAAATAGCACTGGCGTCTGTTCCCAGCATGTACAGTGTATTGGACTGAGGAGGATCTACTGTTATTGTCAGTTTCCTCAGCAGAATTGAATTAGATATGGCCGTGTGTGTAGGAAGCACAGTTCTTTTGTTCTGAGCAAGCTCACTGTTCTGACCCTATAGGAAACACAGTAGAGTAGAAGAGTGATCTCTACTCAAAAGCAGAATGTGTTTCTTGTAAGGTGAGCTAGTGTTTGTTTCCCAGTCCTAAATGGAGTTGAATCACATGCAGTTTTTGGTCCTACGAGCAAGTGTTGTTTTCTGGTAAGGAAAGTCACTATTGTGCTCCCATTGCCATACACATTTCAAATAACACTCGCATCTGTTCCCATTAAGTACAGTGTATTGGACTGAAAAGGATCTACTATTCTTGTCAGTTTCCTAAGCAGAGTTGAACTGGATATGGCCCGTGTGTGTAGGAAGCACACTTCTTCTGTTCTGAGCAAGCTCACTGTTCGGATCCCATTGGAAACACAGTAGAGTAGAAGAGTGCTCTTCTCTCAAAATCAGAGTGTGTTTCTTGTAAGGCGAGCAAGCGTTTGTTTCCCAGTCCTAAATGGAGTTGAACCCCATGCAGTTTTTGGTCCTACGAGCAAGAGTTGTTTTCTGGAAAGAAGAGTAACTATTGCGCTCCCATTGCTATACACAGGGCAAATAGCACTGGCGTCTGTTCCCAGCATGTGCAGTGTATTGGACTGAAGAGGATCTACTGTTCTTGTCAGTTTCCTAAGCAGAGTTGAACTAAATATAGTCGGTGTGTGTAGGAAGCACAGTTCTTTTGTTCTGAGCAAGCTCACTCTTGTGGCCCTATAGGAAACACAATGGAGTAGAAGAGTCCTCTTTTATCAAAAGCAGAGTGTGTTTCTTGTAAGGCAAGGTAGCATTTGTTTCCCAGTCCTAAATGGAGTAAAATCACATGCAGTTTCTGGTCCTGTGAGCAAGAGTTGTTTTCTGGTAAGAAGAGTCACTATTGCGATCCCATTGTCATACACAGGGCAAATAGCACTAGCGTCTATTCCCAGCATGTACAGTGTATTGGACTGAAGAGGATCTACTGTTCTTGTCAGTTTCCTAAGCAAAGTTGAACTAGATATGGCCCGTGTGTGTAGGAAGCACAGTTCTTTTGTTCTGAGCAAGCTCACTGTTCGGATCCCATAGGAAACACAGTAGAGTAGAAGAATGCTCTTTTCTCAAAAGCAGAGTGTGTTTCTTATAAGGCGAGTATATGTTTGTTTCCCAGTCCTAAATGGAGTAAAATCCCATGCAGTTTCTGGTCCTACAAGCAAGAGTTGTCTTCTGGTAAGAAGAGTCACTATTGCGCTCCAATTGTCATACAAATTACAAATAGCACTGGCGTCTGTTCCCAGCATGTACAGTGTATTGGACTGAGGAGGATCTACTGTTATTGTCAGTTTCCTAAGCAGAAGTGAATTAGATATGGCCGTGTGTGTAGGAAGCACAGTTCTTTTGTTCTGAGCAAGCTCACTGTTCAGATCACATAGGAAACACAGTAGAGTAGAAGTGTGCTCTTTTCTCAAAAGCAGAGTGTGTTTCCTGTAAGGTGAGCTAGCGTTTGTATCCCAGTCCTAAATGGAGTTGAATCCCATGCAGTTTTTGGTCCTACAAGCAAGAGTTGTTTTCTGGAAAGAAGAGTCACTATTGTGCTCCCATTGCTATACACAGGGCAAATAGCACTGGCGTCTGTTCCCAGCATGTGCAGTGTATTGGACTGAAGAGGATCTACTGTTCTTGTCAGTTTCCTAAGCAGAGTTGAAGTAAATATAGTTGGTGTGTGTAGGAAGCACAGTTCTTTTGTTCTGAGCAAGCTCACTCTTCTGGCCCTATAGGAGACACATTAGAGTAGAATAGTGCTCTTTTCTCAAAAGCAGAGTGTGTTTCCTGTAAGGCAAGCTAGCGTTTGTTTCCCAGTCCTAAATGGAGTAAAATCACATGCAGTTTCTGGTCCTACGAGCAAGAGTTGTTTTCTGGTAAGAAGAGTCACTATTGCGCTCCCATTTCCATACACAGTGCAAATAGCCCTCGTGTCTGTTCCCAGCAAGTACAGTGTTTTGTACTGAAGAGGAGCTACGGTTCTTCTCAGTTTCCTAAGCAGAGTTGAACTAGATATGGCCCGTGTGTGTAGGAAGCACAGTTCTATTGTTCTGAGCAAACTCACTGTTCGCACCCCATAGGAAACACAGTAGAGTAGATGAGTGGCCTTTTCTCAGAAGCAGAATGTGTTTCTTCTAAGGCGAGCTAGCGTTTGTTTCCCAGTCCTAAATGGAGTTGAATCACATGCAGTTTCTCGTCCTACCAGCAAGAGTTGTTTTCTGGTAGGAAGAGTCACTATTGCGTTCCCATTGTCATACACAGGGCAAATAGCACTGGCGTCTATTACCAGCATGTACAGTGTATTGGACTGAAGAGGATCTATTGTTCTTGTCAGTTTCCTCAGCAGAATTGAATTAGATATGGCCGTGTGTGTAGGAAGCACAGTTCTTTTGTTCTGAGCAAGCTCACTGTTCTGACCCTATAGGAAACACAGTAGAGTAGAAGAGTGATCTCTACTCAAAAGCAGAATGTGTTTCTTGTAAGGTGAGCTAGTGTTTGTTTCCCAGTCCTAAATGGAGTTGAATCACATGCAGTTTTTGGTCCTACGAGCAAGTGTTGTTTTCTGGTAAGGAAAGTCACTATTGTGCTCCCATTGCCATACACATTTCAAATAACACTCGCATCTGTTCCCATTAAGTACAGTGTATTGGACTGAAAAGGATCTACTATTCTTGTCAGTTTCCTAAGCAGAGTTGAACTGGATATGGCCCGTGTGTGTAGGAAGCACACTTCTTCTGTTCTGAGCAAGCTCACTGTTCGGATCCCATTGGAAACACAGTAGAGTAGAAGAGTGCTCTTCTCTCAAAATCAGAGTGTGTTTCTTGTAAGGCGAGCAAGCGTTTGTTTCCCAGTCCTAAATGGAGTTGAACCCCATGCAGTTTTTGGTCCTACGAGCAAGAGTTGTTTTCTGGAAAGAAGAGTAACTATTGCGCTCCCATTGCTATACACAGGGCAAATAGCACTGGCGTCTGTTCCCAGCATGTGCAGTGTATTGGACTGAAGAGGATCTACTGTTCTTGTCAGTTTCCTAAGCAGAGTTGAACTAAATATAGTCGGTGTGTGTAGGAAGCACAGTTCTTTTGTTCTGAGCAAGCTCACTCTTGTGGCCCTATAGGAAACACAATGGAGTAGAAGAGTCCTCTTTTATCAAAAGCAGAGTGTGTTTCTTGTAAGGCAAGGTAGCATTTGTTTCCCAGTCCTAAATGGAGTAAAATCACATGCAGTTTCTGGTCCTGTGAGCAAGAGTTGTTTTCTGGTAAGAAGAGTCACTATTGCGATCCCATTGTCATACACAGGGCAAATAGCACTAGCGTCTATTCCCAGCATGTACAGTGTATTGGACTGAAGAGGATCTACTGTTCTTGTCAGTTTCCTAAGCAAAGTTGAACTAGATATGGCCCGTGTGTGTAGGAAGCACAGTTCTTTTGTTCTGAGCAAGCTCACTGTTCGGATCCCATAGGAAACACAGTAGAGTAGAAGAATGCTCTTTTCTCAAAAGCAGAGTGTGTTTCTTATAAGGCGAGTATATGTTTGTTTCCCAGTCCTAAATGGAGTAAAATCCCATGCAGTTTCTGGTCCTACAAGCAAGAGTTGTCTTCTGGTAAGAAGAGTCACTATTGCGCTCCAATTGTCATACAAATTACAAATAGCACTGGCGTCTGTTCCCAGCATGTACAGTGTATTGGACTGAGGAGGATCTACTGTTATTGTCAGTTTCCTAAGCAGAAGTGAATTAGATATGGCCGTGTGTGTAGGAAGCACAGTTCTTTTGTTCTGAGCAAGCTCACTGTTCAGATCACATAGGAAACACAGTAGAGTAGAAGTGTGCTCTTTTCTCAAAAGCAGAGTGTGTTTCCTGTAAGGTGAGCTAGCGTTTGTATCCCAGTCCTAAATGGAGTTGAATCCCATGCAGTTTTTGGTCCTACAAGCAAGAGTTGTTTTCTGGAAAGAAGAGTCACTATTGTGCTCCCATTGCTATACACAGGGCAAATAGCACTGGCGTCTGTTCCCAGCATGTGCAGTGTATTGGACTGAAGAGGATCTACTGTTCTTGTCAGTTTCCTAAGCAGAGTTGAAGTAAATATAGTTGGTGTGTGTAGGAAGCACAGTTCTTTTGTTCTGAGCAAGCTCACTCTTCTGGCCCTATAGGAGACACATTAGAGTAGAATAGTGCTCTTTTCTCAAAAGCAGAGTGTGTTTCCTGTAAGGCAAGCTAGCGTTTGTTTCCCAGTCCTAAATGGAGTAAAATCACATGCAGTTTCTGGTCCTACGAGCAAGAGTTGTTTTCTGGTAAGAAGAGTCACTATTGCGCTCCCATTTCCATACACAGTGCAAATAGCCCTCGTGTCTGTTCCCAGCAAGTACAGTGTTTTGTACTGAAGAGGAGCTACGGTTCTTCTCAGTTTCCTAAGCAGAGTTGAACTAGATATGGCCCGTGTGTGTAGGAAGCACAGTTCTATTGTTCTGAGCAAACTCACTGTTCGCACCCCATAGGAAACACAGTAGAGTAGATGAGTGGCCTTTTCTCAGAAGCAGAATGTGTTTCTTCTAAGGCGAGCTAGCGTTTGTTTCCCAGTCCTAAATGGAGTTGAATCACATGCAGTTTCTCGTCCTACCAGCAAGAGTTGTTTTCTGGTAGGAAGAGTCACTATTGCGTTCCCATTGTCATACACAGGGCAAATAGCACTGGCGTCTATTCCCAGCATGTACAGTGTATTGGACTGAAGAGGATCTATTGTTCTTGTCAGTTTCCTAAGCAGAATTGAACTAGCTATGTCGTGTGTGTAGGAAGCACAGTTCTTTTGTTCTGAGCAAGCTCACTGTTTTGGCCCTATAGGAAACACATTAGAGTAGAAGAGTGCTCTTTTCTCAAAAGCAGAGTGTGTTTCTTGTAAGGCGAGCTAGCATTTGTTTCCCAGTCCTAAATTGAGTTGAGTCACATGCAGTTTCTGGTCCTACGAGCAAGAGTTGTTTTCTGGTAAGAAGAGTCACTATTGTGCTCCCATTGCCATACACAGGGCAAATAGCACTCGCGTCTGTTCCCAGCAAGTACAGTGTATTGGGCTGAATAGGAGCTACTGTTCTTGTCAGTTTCCTAAGGAGAATTGAACTAGATATGGCCGTGTGTGTAGGAAGCACAGTTCTTTTGTTGTGAGTAAGCTCACTGTTCGGACCCCTTAGGAAACACTGTAGAGTAGAAGAGTGCTCTTTTCTCAAAAGCAGAGTGTGTTTCTTGTAAGGCGAGCTCGCGTTTGTTTCCCAGTCCTAAATGGAGTTGAATCACATGCAGTTTCTGGTCCTACGAGCAAGAGTTGTTTTCTGGTAAGAAGAGTCACTATTGCGCTCCCATTGTCATACACAGGGCAAATAGCACTGGCGTCTGTTCCCAGCATGTACAGTGTATTGGACTGAATTATATCTACTGTTCTTGTCAGTTTCCTAAGCAGAGTTGAACTAGATATAGTCGTTGTGTGTAGGAAGCACAGTTCTTTTGTTCTGAGCAAGCTCACTGTTGTGACCCTATAGGAAACACATTGGAGTAGAAGAGTGCTCTTTTCTCCAAAGCAGAGTGTGTTTCTTGTAAGGCGAGCTAGTGTTTTTTTCCCAGTTCTAAATGGAGTTGAATCACATGCAGTTTCTGGTCTTACGAGCAAGAATTGTTTTCTGGTAAGAAGAGTCACTATTGAGCTCCCATTGTCATACACAGGGCAAATAGCTCTGGCGTCTGTTCCCAGCATGTACAGTGTATTGGACTGAAGAGGATCTACTGTTCTTGTCAGTTTCCTAAGCAGAGTTGAAGTGGATATGGCCCGTGTGTGTAGGAAGCACAGTTCTTTTGTTTTGAGCAAGCTCACTGTTTTGGCCCTATAGGAAACACATTAAAGTAGAAGAGTGCCCTTTTCTCAAAAGCAGAGTGTGTTTCTTGTAAGGCGAGCTAGCGTTTGTTTCCTAGTCCTAAATTGAGTTGAATCACATGAAGTTTCTAGTTCTAGGAGCAAGAGTTGTTTTCTTGTAAGAAGAGTCACTATTGAGCTCCCATTGTCATACACAGGGCAAATAGCACTGGCGTCTGTTCCCAGCATGTACAGTGTATTGGACTGAAGAGGATCTACTGCTCTTGTCATTTTCCTCTGCAGAATTGATCTAGATATGGCCTGTGTGTGTAGGAAGCACACCTCTTTTGTTCTGAGCAAGCTCACTGTTCTGGCCCTATAGGAAACACAGTAGAGTAGAAGAGTGCTCTTTTCTCAAAAGAAGAGTGTGTTTCTTGTAAGGCCAGCTGGCATTTGTTTCCAGTCCTAAATGGTGTTGAATCACATGCAGTTTCTGGTCCTACGAGCAAAAGTTGTTTTCTGGTAAGAAGAGTCACTATTGCGCTCCCATTGTCATACACAGGGCAAATAGCACTGGCGTCTGTTCCCAGCAAGTACAGTGTATGGGACTGAAGGGGAGCTACTGTTCTTGTCAGTTTCCTAAGCACAGTTAAATTAGATATGGCCGTGTGTGTAGGAAGCACAGTTCTTTTGTTCTGAGCAAGCTCACTATTCTGGCCCTTTAGGAAATACAGTAGAGTAGAAGAGTACTCTTTTCTCAAAAGCAGAGTGTGTTTCTTGTAATGCAAGCTAGCATTTGTTTCCCAGTCCTAAATGGTGTTGAATCCCATGCAGTTTCTAGTCCTACGAGCAAGAGTTGTTTTCTGGTAAGAAGAGTCACTATTGTGCTCCCATTGCTGTTCACAGTGCAAATAGCACTCGCATCTGTTCCCAGCAAGTACAGTGTATTGGACTGAAGAGGAGCTACTGTTCTTGTTAGTTTCCTAAGCAGAGTTGAACTAGATATGGCCCGTGTGTGTACGAAGCACAGTTCTTTTGTTCTGAGCAAGCTCACTGTTCTGGCGCTATAGGAAACACAGTAGAGTAGAAGAGTGCTGTTTTCTCAAAAGCGGAGTGTATTTCTTTTAAGGCGAGCTAGCGTTTGTTTCCAAGTCCTAAATGGAGTTGAATCACATGCAGTTTCTGGTCCTACACGCAAGAGTTGTTTTCTGGTAAGGAAAGTCACTATTGCGCTCCAATTGCTATACACAGTGCAAATAGCACTCGCATCTGTTCCCAACAAGTACAATGTATTGGACTGAAGAGGAGCTACTGTTCATGTCATTTTCCTAAGCAGAGTTGAATTATATATGGCGTGAGTGTGTAGGAAGCACAGTTCTTTTGTTCTCAGCAAGCTCTCTGTTTGGACCCCATAGAAAACACAGTAGAGTAGAAGAGTGCTCTTTATTCAAAAAGAAGACTGTGTTTCTTGTAAGGCGAGCTAGTGTTTGTTTCCCAGTCCTAAATGGAGTTGAATCACATGCAGTTTTTGGTCCTACGAGCAAGAGTTGTTTTTTGGTAAGGAAAGTCACTATTGCTCTCATTTCCATACACAGTGCAAATAGCACTCGCGTCTGTTCGAAGCAAGTACAGTGTATTGGACTGAAGAGGAGCTACTGTTTTCGTCAGTTTCCAAAGCAGAGTTGAACTAGATATGGCCCGTGTGTGTAGGAAGCACAGTTCTTTTGTTCTGAGAAAGCTCACTGTTCTGGCCCTATAGGAAACATTGTAGAGTAGAAGAGTGCTCTTTTCTAAAAAACAGAGTGTGTTTCATGTCAGGCGAGCTAGCATTTGTTTCCCAGTCCAAAATGGAGCTGAATCACATGCAGTTTCTGGTCCTAGGAGCAAGAGTTGTTTTCTGGTAAGAAGAGTCACTATTATGCTCCCTTTGTCATACACAGGGCAAATAGAATTGGCTTCTGTTCCCAGCATGTACAGTGTATTGGACTGAAGAGGATCTACTGTTCTTGTCAGGTTCCTAAGCAGAGTTGAACTAGATTGGCCCGTGTGTGTAGGAAGCACCGTTCTTTTGTTCTCAGCAAGCTCACTGATCTTGCCCTATAGGAAACACAGTAGAGTAGAAGAGTGCTCTTTCCTCAAAAGCAGAGTGTGCTTCTAGTAAGGCGAGCTAGTATTTGTTTCCCAGTCCTAAATGGAGTTGAATCACATGCAGTTTCTGGTCCTAAGAGCAAGAGTTGTTTTCTGGTAAGAAGAGTCACTATTGTGCTCCCATTGCTGTTCACAGTGCAAATAGCACTCGCGTCTGTTCCCAGCAAGTACAGTGTATTGGACTGAAGAGGAGCTACTCTTCTTGTCAGTTTCCTAAGCAGAGTTGAACTAGATATGGCCCGTGTGTGTAGGAAGCACAGTTCTTTTGTTCTCAGCAAGCTCACTGTTCGGACCCCATAGGAAACACAGTAGAGTAGAAGAGTGCTCTTTTCTCAAAAGCAGAGTGTGTTTCTTGTAAGGCAAGCTAGGGTTTGTTTCCCAGTCCTAAATGGAGTTGAATCAAATGCAGTTTTTGGTCTTACGAGCAAGAGTTGTTTTCTGGAAAGAAGAGTCACTATTGCGCTCCCATTGCTATACACAGGGAAAGTAGCACTGGCGTCTGTTCCCAGCATGTGCAGTGTATTGGACTGAAGAGGATCTACTGTTCTTGTCAGTTTCCTAAGCAGAGTTGAAGTAAATATAGTTGGTGTATGTAGGAAGCACAGTTCTTTTGTTCTGAGCAAGCTCTCTCTTCTGGCCCTATAGGAGGCACATTAGAGTAGAAGAGTGCTCTTTTCTCAAAAGCAGAGTGTGTTTCCTGTAAGGCAAGCTAGCGTTTGTTTCCCAGTCCTAAATGGAGTAAAATCACATGCAGTTTCTGGTCCTACGAGCAAGAGTTGTTTTCTGGTAAGAAGAGTCACTATTGCGCTCCCATTTCCATACACAGTGCAAATAGCACTCGTGTCTCTTCCCAGCAAGTACAGTGTTTTGTACTGAAGAGGAGCTACTGTTCTTGTCAGTTTTCTAAGCAGAGTTGAACTAGATATGGCCCGTGTGTGTAGGAAGCACAGTTCTTTTGTTCTGAGCAAACTCACTGTTCGCACCCCATAGGAAACACAGTAGAGTAGATGAGTGGCCTTTTTTCTGAAGCAGAATGTGTTTCTTCTAAGGCGAGCTAGCGTTTGTTTCCCAGTCCTAAATGGAGTTGAATCACATGCAGTTTCTCGTCCTACCAGCAAGAGTTGTTTTCTGGTAGGAAGAGTCACTATTGCGTTCCCATTGTCATACACAGGGCAAATAGCACTGGCCTCTATTCCCAGCATGTACAGTGTATTGGACTGAAGAGGATCTATTGTTCTTGTCAGTTTCCTAAGCAGAATTGAACTAGCTATGGTCGTGTGTGTAGGAAGCACAGTTCTTTTGTTCTGAGCAAGCTCACTGTTTTGGCCCTATAGGAAACACATTAGAGTAGAAGAGTGCTCTTTTCTCAAAAGCAGAGTGTGTTTCTTGTAAGGCGAGCTAGCGTTTGTTTCCCAGTCCTAAATTGAGTTGAGTCACATGCAGTTTCTGGTCCTACGGGCAAGAGTTGTTTTCTGGTAAGAAGAGTCACTATTGTGCTCCCATTGCCATACACAGGGCAAATAGCACTCGCGTCTGTTCCCAGCAAGTACAGTGTATTGGGCTGAATAGGAGCTACTGTTCTTGTCAGTTTCCTATGGAGAATTGAACTAGATATGGCCGTGTGTGTAGGAAGCACAGTTCTTTTGTTCTGAGTAAGCTCACTGTTCGGACCCCTTAGGAAACACTGTAGAGTAGAAGAGTGCTCTTTTCTCAAAAGCAGAGTGTGTTTCTTGTAAGGCGAGCTCGCGTTTGTTTCCCAGTCCTAAATGGAGTTGAATCACATGCAGTTTCTGGTCGTACGAGCAAGAGTTGTTTTCTGGTAAGAAGAGTCACTATTGAGCTCCCATTGTCATACACAGGGCAAATAGCACTGGCGTCTGTTCCCAGCATGTACAGTGTATTGGACTGAAGAGGATCTACTGCTCTTGTCATTTTCCTCTGCAGAATTGATCTAGATATGGCCCGTGTGTGTAGGAAGCACACCTCTTTTGTTCTGAGCAAGCTCACTGTTCTGGCCCTATAGGAAACACAGTAGAGTAGAAGAGTGCTCTTTTCTCAAAAGAAGAGTGTGTTTCTTGTAAGGCCAGCTGGCGTTTGTTTCCAGTCCTAAATGGTGTTGAATCACATGCAGTTTCTGGTCCTATGAGCAAAAGTTGTTTTCTGGTAAGAAGAGTCACTATTGCGCTCCCATTGTCATACACAGGGCAAATAGCACTGGCGTCTGTTCCCAGCAAGTACAGTGTATGGGACTGAAGGGGAGCTACTGTTCTTGTCAGTTTCCTAAGCACAGTTAAATTAGATATGGCCGTGTGTGTAGGAAGCACAGTTCTTTTGTTCTGAGCAAGCTCACTATTCTGGCCCTTTAGGAAATACAGTAGAATAGAAGTGTACTCTTTTCTCAAAAGCAGAGTGTGTTTCTTGTAATGCAAGCTAGCATTTGTTTCCCAGTCCTAAATGGTGTTGAATCCCATGCAGTTTCTGGTCCTACGAGCAAGAGTTGTTTTCTGGTAAGAAGAGTCACTATTGTGCTCCCATTGCTGTTCACAGTGCAAATAGCACTCGCATCTGTTCCCAGCAAGTACAGTGTATTGGACTGAAGAGGAGCTACTGTTCTTGTCAGTTTCCTAAGCACAGTTAAATTAGATATGGCCGTGTGTGTAGGAAGCACAGTTCTTTTGTTCTGAGCAAGCTCACTGTTCTTGCCCTATAGGAAACACAGTAGAGTAGAAGAGTGCTCTTTCCTCAAAAGCAGAGTGTGCTTCTAGTAAGGCGAGCTAGTATTTGTTTCCCAGTCCTATATGGAGTTGAATCACATGCAGTTTCTGGTCCTAAGAGCAAGAGTTGTTTTCTGGTAAGAAGAGTCACTATTGTGCTCCCATTGCTGTTCACAGTGCAAATAGCACTCGCGTCTGTTCCCAGCAAGTACAGTGTATTGGACTGAAGAGGAGCTACTCTTCTTGTCAGTTTCCTAAGCAGAGTTGAACTAGATATGGCCCGTGTGTGTAGGAAGCACAGTTCTTTTGTTCTCAGCAAGCTCACTGTTCGGACCCCATAGGAAACACAGTAGAGTAGAAGAGTGCTCTTTTCTCAAAAGCAGAGTGTGTTTCTTGTAAGGCAAGCTAGGGTTTGTTTCCCAGTCCTAAATGGAGTTGAATCAAATGCAGTTTTTGGTCTTACGAGCAAGAGTTGTTTTCTGGAAAGAAGAGTCACTATTGCGCTTCCATTGCTATACACAGGGCAAATAGCACTGGCGTCTGTTCCCAGCATGTGCAGTGTATTGGACTGAAGAGGATCTACTGTTCTTGTCAGTTTCCTAAGCAGAGTTGAAGTAAATATAGTCGGTGTGTGTAGGAAGCACAGTTCTTTTGTTCTGAGCAAGCTCTCTCTTCTGGCCCTATAGGAGGCACATTAGAGTAGAAGAGTGCTCTTTTCTCAAAAGCAGAGTGTGTTTCCTGTAGGGCAAGCTAGCGTTTGTTTCCCAGTCCTAAATGGAGTAAAATCACATGCAGTTTCTGGTCCTACGAGCAAGAGTTGTTTTCTGGTAAGAAGAGTCACTATTGCGCTCCCATTTCCATACACAGTGCAAATAGCACTCGTGTCTGTTCCCAGCAAGTACAGTGTTTTGTACTGAAGAGGAGCTACTGTTCTTGTCAGTTTTCTAAGCAGAGTTGAACTAGATATGGCCCGTGTGTGTAGGAAGCACAGTTCTTTTGTTCTGAGCAAACTCACTGTTCGCACCCCATAGGAAACACAGTAGAGTAGATGAGTGGCCTTTTCTCAGAAGCAGAATGTGTTTCTTCTAAGGCGAGCTAGCGTTTGTTTCCCAGTCCTAAATGGAGTTGAATCACATGCAGTTTCTCGTCCTACCAGCAAGAGTTGTTTTCTGGTAGGAAGAGTCACTATTGCGTTCCCATTGTCATACACAGGGCAAATAGCACTGGCGTCTATTCCCAGCATGTACAGTGTATTGGACTGAAGAGGATCTATTGTTCTTGTCAGTTTCCTAAGCAGAATTGAACTAGCTATGGTCGTGTGTGTAGGAAGCACAGTTCTTTTGTTCTGAGCAAGCTCACTGTTTTGGCCCTATAGGAAACACATTAGAGTAGAAGAGTGCTCTTTTCTCAAAAGCAGAGTGTGTTTCTTGTAAGGCGAGCTAGCGTTTGTTTCCCAGTCCTAAATTGAGTTGAGTCACATGCAGTTTCTGGTCCTACGGGCAAGAGTTGTTTTCTGGTAAGAAGAGTCACTATTGTGCTCCCATTGCCATACACAGGGCAAATAGCACTCGCGTCTGTTCCCAGCAAGTACAGTGTATTGGGCTGAATAGGAGCTACTGTTCTTGTCAGTTTCCTATGGAGAATTGAACTAGATATGGCCGTGTGTGTAGGAAGCACAGTTCTTTTGTTCTGAGTAAGCTCACTGTTCGGACCCCTTAGGAAACACTGTAGAGTAGAAGAGTGCTCTTTTCTCAAAAGCAGAGTGTGTTTCTTGTAAGGCGAGCTCGCGTTTGTTTCCCAGTCCTAAATGGAGTTGAATCACATGCAGTTTCTGGTCCTACGAGCAAGAGTTGTTTTCTGGTAAGAAGAGTCACTATTGCGCTCCCATTGTCATACACAGGGCAAATAGCACTGGCGTCTGTTCCCAGCATGTACAGTGTATTGGACTGAATTATATCTACTGTTCTTGTCAGTTTCCTAAGCAGAGTTGAACTAGATATAGTCGTTGTGTGTAGGAAGCACAGTTCTTTTGTTCTGAGTAAGCTCACTGTTCGGACCCCTTAGGAAACACTGTAGAGTAGAAGAGTGCTCTTTTCTCCAAAGCAGAGTGTGTTTCTTGTAAGGCGAGCTGGCGTTTGTTTCCCAGTCCTAAATGGAGTTGAATCACATGCAGTTTCTGGTCTTACGAGCAAGAGTTGTTTTCTGGTAAGAAGAGTCACTATTGAGCTCCCATTGTCATACACAGGGCAAATAGCTCTGGCGTCTGTTCCCAGCATGTACAGTGTATTGGACTGAAGAGGATCTACTGTTCTTGTCAGTTTCCTAAGCAGAGTTGAAGTGGATATGGCCCGTGTGTGTAGGAAGCACAGTTCTTTTGTTTTGAGCAAGCTCACTGTTTTGGCCCTATAGGAAACACATTAAAGTAGAAGAGTGCCCTTTTCTCAAAAGCAGAGTGTGTTTCTTGTAAGGCGAGCTACATTTGTTTCCCAGTCTTAAATTGAGTTGAATCACATGCAGTTTCTAGTTCTAGGAGCAAGAGTTGTTTTCTGGTAAGAAGAGTCACTATTGAGCTCCCATTGTCATACACAGGGCAAATAGCACTGGCGTCTGTTCCCAGCATGTACAGTGTATTGGACTGAAGAGGATCTACTGCTCTTGTCATTTTCCTCTGCAGAATTGATCTAGATATGGCCCGTGTGTGTAGGAAGCACACCTCTTTTGTTCTGAGCAAGCTCACTCTTCTGGCCCTTTAGGAAACACAGTAGAGTAGAAGAGTGCTCTTTTCTCAAAAGAAGAGTGTGTTTCTTGTAAGGCCAGCTGGCGTTTGTTTCCAGTCCTAAATGGTGTTGAATCACATGCAGTTTCTGGTCCTACGAGTAAAAGTTGTTTTCTGGTAAGAAGAGTCACTATTGCGCTCCCATTGTCATACACAGGGCAAATAGCACTGGCGTCTGTTCCCAGCAAGTACAGTGTATGGGACTGAAGGGGAGCTACTGTTCTTGTCAGTTTCCTAAGCACAGTTAAATTAGATATGGCCGTGTGTGTAGGAAGCACAGTTCTTTTGTTCTGAGCAAGCTCACTATTCTGGCCCTTTAGGAAATACAGTAGAGTAGAAGAGTACTCTTTTCTCAAAAGCAGAGTGTGTTTCTTGTAAGGCAAGCTAGCATTTGTTTCCCAGTCCTAAATGGAGTTGAATCCCATGCAGTTTCTGGTCCTATGAGCAAGAGTTGTTTTCTGGTAAGAAGAGTCATTATTGCTCTCCCATTGCCATACACAGTACATATAGCACTTGCGTTTGTTTAACACATGTACAGTGTATTGGACTGAAGTGGAGCTACTGTTCTTGTCAGTTTGCTCAGCAGAGTTGAACTAGCTATGGGCCGTGTGTGTAGGAAGCACACTTCTTTTGTTCTGACCAAGCTCACTGTTGAACCCCACAGGAAGCACAGTAGAGTAGAAGAGTGCTCTTTTCTCAAAAGCAGAGTGTGTTTCTTGTAAGGCGAGCTAGCATATGTTTCCCAGTCCTAAATGGAGTTGAAATACACAGGCAGTTTCTGGTCCTATGAGCAAGAGTTGTTTTCTGGTAAGAAGAGTCACTATTGCGCTCCCATTTTCATACACAATGCAAATAGCACTGGCGTCTGTTCCAAGCAAGTACAGTGTATTGGACTGAAGAGGATCTACTGTTCTTGTCAGTTTCCTAAGCAGAGTTGAACTAGATATGGCCCGTGTGTGTAGGAAGCACAGTTCTTTTGTTCTCAGCAAGCTCACTGTTCTGGCCCTACAGGAAACACAGTAGAGTAGAAGAGTGCTCTTTCCTCAAAAGCAGAGTGTATTTCTAGTAAGGCGAGCCAGTGTTTGTTTCCCAGTCCTAAATGGAGTTGAATCACATGCAGTTTCTGGTCCTAAGAGCAAGAGTTGTTTTCTGGTAAGAAGAGTCACTATTGTGCTCCCATTGCTGTTCACAGTGCAAACAGCACTCGCATCTGTTCCCAGCAAGTACAGTGTATTGGACTGAAGAGGAGCTACTGTTCTTGTTAGTTTCCTAAGCAGAGTTGAACTAGATATGGCCCGTGTGTGTAGGAAGCACAGTTCTTTTGTTCTGAGCAAGCTCACTGTTCTGGCGCTATAGGAAACAAAGTAGAGTAGAAGAGTGCTGTTTTCTCAAAAGCGGAGTGTGTTTCTTTTAAGGCGAGCTAGCGTTTGTTTCCAAGTCCTAAATGGAGTTGAATCACATGCAGTTTCTGGTCCTACACGCAAGAGTTGTTTTCTGGTAAGGAAAGTCACTATTGCGCTCCAATTGCTATACACAGTGCAAATAGCACTCGCATCTGTTCCCAACAAGTACAGTGTATTGGACTGAAGAGGAGCTACTGTTCATGTCATTTTCCTAAGCAGAGTTGAATTATATATGGCGTGAGTGTGTAGGAAGCACAGTTCTTTTGTTCTCAGCAAGCTCTCTGTTTGGACCCCATAGAAAACACAGTAGAGTAGAAGAGTGCTCTTTATTCAAAAAGAAGACTGTGTTTCTTGTAAGGCGAGCTAGTGTTTGTTTCCCAGTCCTAAATGGAGTTGAATCACATGCAGTTTTTGGTCCTACGAGCAAGTGTTGTTTTCTGGTAAGGAAAGTCACTATTGTGCTCCCATTGCCATACACATTTCAAATAACACTCGCATCTGTTCCCATTAAGTACAGTGTATTGGACTGAAAAGGATATACTATTCTTGTCAGTTTCCTAAGCAGAGTTGAACTGGATATGGCCCGTGTGTGTAGGAAGCACACTTCTTCTGTTCTGAGCAAGCTCACTGTTCGGATCCCATTGGAAACACAGTAGAGTAGAAGAGTGCTCTTCTCTCAAAATCAGAGTGTGTTTCTTGTAAGGCGAGCAAGCGTTTGTTTCCCAGTCCTAAATGGAGTTGAACCCCATGCAGTTTTTGGTCCTACGAGCAAGAGTTGTTTTCTGGAAAGAAGAGTAACTATTGCGCTCCCATTGCTATACACAGGGCAAATAGCACTGGCGTCTGTTCCCAGCATGTGCAGTGTATTGGACTGAAGAGGATCTACTGTTCTTGTCAGTTTCCTAAGCAGAGTTGAACTAAATATAGTCGGTGTGTGTAGGAAGCACAGTTCTTTTGTTCTGAGCAAGCTCACTCTTGTGGCCCTATAGGAAACACAATGGAGTAGAAGAGTCCTCTTTTATCAAAAGCAGAGTGTGTTTCTTGTAAGGCAAGGTAGCATTTGTTTCCCAGTCCTAAATGGAGTAAAATCACATGCAGTTTCTGGTCCTGTGAGCAAGAGTTGTTTTCTGGTAAGAAGAGTCACTATTGCGATCCCATTGTCATACACAGGGCAAATAGCACTAGCGTCTATTCCCAGCATGTACAGTGTATTGCACTGAAGAGGATCTACTGTTCTTGTCAGTTTCCTAAGCAAAGTTGAACTAGATATGGCCCGTGTGTGTAGGAAGCACAGTTCTTTTGTTCTGAGCAAGCTCACTGTTCGGATCCCATAGGAAACACAGTAGAGTAGAAGAATGCTCTTTTCTCAAAAGCAGAGTGTGTTTCTTATAAGGCGAGTATGTGTTTGTTTCCCAGTCCTAAATGGAGTTGAATCCCATGCAGTTTCTGGTCCTACAAGCAAGAGTTGTCTTCTGGTAAGAAGAGTCACTATTGCGCTCCAATTGTCATACAAATTACAAATAGCACTGGCGTCTGTTCCCAGCATGTACAGTGTATTGGACTGAGGAGGATCTACTGTTATTGTCAGTTTCCTAAGCAGAAGTGAATTAGATATGGCCGTGTGTGTAGGAAGCACAGTTCTTTTGTTCTGAGCAAGCTCACTGTTCAGATCACATAGGAAACACAGTAAAGTAGAAGTGTGCTCTTTTCTCAAAAGCAGAGTGTGTTTCTTGTAAGGTGAGCTAGCGTTTGTATCCCAGTCCTAAATGGAGTTGAATCCCATGCAGTTTTTGGTCCTACAAGCAAGAGTTGTTTTCTGGAAAGAAGAGTCACTATTGTGCTCCCATTGCTATACACAGGGCAAATAGCACTGGCGTCTGTTCCCAGCATGTGCAGTGTATTGGACTGAAGAGGATCTACTGTTCTTGTCAGTTTCCTAAGCAGATTTGAAGTAAATATAGTTGGTGTGTGTAGGAAGCACAGTTCTTTTGTTCTGAGCAAGCTCACTCTTCTGGCCCTATAGGAGACACATTAGAGTAGAATAGTGCTCTTTTCTCAAATGCAGAGTGTGTTTCCTGTAAGGCAAGCTAGCGTTTGTTTCCCAGTCCTAAATGGAGTAAAATCACATGCAGTTTCTGGTCCTACGAGCAAGAGTTGTTTTCTGGTAAGAAGAGTCACTATTGCGCTCCCATTTCCATACACAGTGCAAATAGCCCTCCTGTCTGTTCCCAGCAAGTACAGTGTTTTGTACTGAAGAGGAGCTACGGTTCTTCTCAGTTTCCTAAGCAGAGTTGAACTAGATATGGCCCGTGTGTGTAGGAAGCACAGTTCTATTGTTCTGAGCAAACTCACTGTTCGCACCCCATAGGAAACACAGTAGAGTAGATGAGTGGCCTTTTCTCAGAAGCAGAATGTGTTTCTTCTAAGGCGAGCTAGCGTTTGTTTCCCAGTCCTAAATGGAGTTGAATCACATGCAGTTTCTCGTCCTACCAGCAAGAGTTGTTTTCTGGTAGGAAGAGTCACTATTGCGTTCCCATTGTCATACACAGGGCAAATAGCACTGGCGTCTATTCCCAGCATGTACAGTGTATTGGACTGAAGAGGATCTATTGTTCTTGTCAGTTTCCTAAGCAGAATTGAACTAGCTATGGTCGTGTGTGTAGGAAGCACAGTTCTTTTGTTCTGAGCAAGCTCACTGTTTTGGCCCTATAGGAAACACATTAGAGTAGAAGAGTGCTCTTTTCTCAAAAGCAGAGTGTGTTTCTTGTAAGGCGAGCTAGCGTTTGTTTCCCAGTCCTAAATTGAGTTGAGTCACATGCAGTTTCTGGTCCTACGGGCAAGAGTTGTTTTCTGGTAAGAAGAGTCACTATTGTGCTCCCATTGCCATACACAGGGCAAATAGCACTCGCGTCTGTTCCCAGCAAGTACAGTGTATTGGGCTGAATAGGAGCTACTGTTCTTGTCAGTTTCCTATGGAGAATTGAACTAGATATGGCCGTGTGTGTAGGAAGCACAGTTCTTTTGTTCTGAGTAAGCTCACTGTTCGGACCCCTTAGGAAACACTGTAGAGTAGAAGAGTGCTCTTTTCTCAAAAGCAGAGTGTGTTTCTTGTAAGGCGAGCTCGCGTTTGTTTCCCAGTCCTAAATGGAGTTGAATCACATGCAGTTTCTGGTCCTACGAGCAAGAGTTGTTTTCTGGTAAGAAGAGTCACTATTGCGCTCCCATTGTCATACACAGGGCAAATAGCACTGGCGTCTGTTCCCAGCATGTACAGTGTATTGGACTGAATTATATCTACTGTTCTTGTCAGTTTCCTAAGCAGAGTTGAACTAGATATAGTCGTTGTGTGTAGGAAGCACAGTTCTTTTGTTCTGAGTAAGCTCACTGTTCGGACCCCTTAGGAAACACTGTAGAGTAGAAGAGTGCTCTTTTCTCCAAAGCAGAGTGTGTTTCTTGTAAGGCGAGCTGGCGTTTGTTTCCCAGTCCTAAATGGAGTTGAATCACATGCAGTTTCTGGTCTTACGAGCAAGAGTTGTTTTCTGGTAAGAAGAGTCACTATTGAGCTCCCATTGTCATACACAGGGCAAATAGCTCTGGCGTCTGTTCCCAGCATGTACAGTGTATTGGACTGAAGAGGATCTACTGTTCTTGTCAGTTTCCTAAGCAGAGTTGAAGTGGATATGGCCCGTGTGTGTAGGAAGCACAGTTCTTTTGTTTTGAGCAAGCTCACTGTTTTGGCCCTATAGGAAACACATTAAAGTAGAAGAGTGCCCTTTTCTCAAAAGCAGAGTGTGTTTCTTGTAAGGCGAGCTACATTTGTTTCCCAGTCTTAAATTGAGTTGAATCACATGCAGTTTCTAGTTCTAGGAGCAAGAGTTGTTTTCTGGTAAGAAGAGTCACTATTGAGCTCCCATTGTCATACACAGGGCAAATAGCACTGGCGTCTGTTCCCAGCATGTACAGTGTATTGGACTAAAGAGGATCTACTGCTCTTGTCATTTTCCTCTGCAGAAATGATCTAGATATGGCCCGTGTGTGTAGGAAGCACACCTCTTTTGTTCTGAGCAAGCTCACTGTTCTGGCCCTATAGGAAACACAGTAGAGTAGAAGAGTGCTCTTTTCTCAAAAGAAGAGTGTGTTTCTTGTAAGGCCAGCTGGCGTTTGTTTCCAGTCCTAAATGGTGTTGAATCACATGCAGTTTCTGGTCCTACGAGTAAAAGTTGTTTTCTGGTAAGAAGAGTCACTATTGCGCTCCCATTGTCATACACAGGGCAAATAGCACTGGCGTCTGTTCCCAGCAAGTACAGTGTATGGGACTGAAGGGGAGCTACTGTTCTTGTCAGTTTCCTAAGCACAGTTAAATTAGATATGGCCGTGTGTGTAGGAAGCACAGTTCTTTTGTTCTGAGCAAGCTCACTATTCTGGCCCTTTAGGAAATACAGTAGAGTAGAAGAGTACTCTTTTCTCAAAAGCAGAGTGTGTTTCTTGTAAGGCAAGCTAGCATTTGTTTCCCAGTCCTAAATGGAGTTGAATCCCATGCAGTTTCTGGTCCTATGAGCAAGAGTTGTTTTCTGGTAAGAAGAGTCATTATTGCGCTCCCATTGCCATACACAGTACATATAGCACTTGCGTTTGTTTAACACATGTACAGTGTATTGGATTGAAGTGGAGCTACTGTTCTTGTCAGTTTGCTCAGCAGAGTTGAACTAGCTATGGGCCGTGTGTGTAGGAAGCACACTTCTTTTGTTCTGACCAAGCTCACTGTTGAACCCCACAGGAAGCACAGTAGAGTAGAAGAGTGCTCTTTTCTCAAAAGCAGAGTGTGTTTCTTGTAAGGCGAGCTAGCATATGTTTCCCAGTCCTAAATGGAGTTGAAATACACAGGCAGTTTCTGGTCCTAGAGCAAGAGTTGTTTTCTGGTAAGAAGAGTCACTATTGCGCTCCCATTTTCATGCACAATGCAAATAGCACTGGCGTCTGTTCCCAGCAAGTACAGTGTATTGGACTGAAGAGGATCTACTGTTCTTGTCAGTTTCCTAAGCAGAGTTGAACTAGATATGGCCCGTGTGTGTAGGAAGCACAGTTCTTTTGTTCTCAGCAAGCTCACTGTTCTGGCCCTACAGGAAACACAGTAGAGTAGAAGAGTGCTCTTTCCTCAAAAGCAGAGTGTATTTCTAGTAAAGCGAGCCAGTGTTTGTTTCCCAGTCCTAAATGGAGTTGAATCACATGCAGTTTCTGGTCCTAAGAGCAAGAGTTGTTTTCTGGTAAGAAGAGTCACTATTGTGCTCCCATTGCTGTTCACAGTGCAAACAGCACTCGCATCTGTTCCCAGCAAGTACAGTGTATTGGACTGAAGAGGAGCTACTGTTCTTGTTAGTTTCCTAAGCAGAGTTGAACTAGATATGGCCCGTGTGTGTAGGAAGCACAGTTCTTTTGTTCTGAGCAAGCTCACTGTTCTGGCGCTATAGGAAACAAAGTAGAGTAGAAGAGTGCTGTTTTCTCAAAAGCGGAGTGTGTTTCTTTTAAGGCGAGCTAGCGTTTGTTTCCAAGTCCTAAATGGAGTTGAATCACATGCAGTTTCTGGTCCTACACGCAAGAGTTGTTTTCTGGTAAGGAAAGTCACTATTGCGCTCCAATTGCTATACACAGTGCAAATAGCACTCGCATCTGTTCCCAACAAGTACAGTGTATTGGACTGAAGAGGAGCTACTGTTCATGTCATTTTCCTAAGCAGAGTTGAATTATATATGGCGTGAGTGTGTAGGAAGCACAGTTCTTTTGTTCTCAGCAAGCTCTCTGTTTGGACCCCATAGAAAACACAGTAGAGTAGAAGAGTGCTCTTTATTCAAAAAGAAGACTGTGTTTCTTGTAAGGCGAGCTAGTGTTTGTTTCCCAGTCCTAAATGGAGTTGAATCACATGCAGTTTTTGGTCCTACGAGCAAGTGTTGTTTTCTGGTAAGGAAAGTCACTATTGTGCTCCCATTGCCATACACATTTCAAATAACACTCGCATCTGTTCCCATTAAGTACAGTGTATTGGACTGAAAAGGATATACTATTCTTGTCAGTTTCCTAAGCAGAGTTGAACTGGATATGACCCGTGTGTGTAGGAAGCACACTTCTTCTGTTCTGAGCAAGCTCACTGTTCGGAACCATTGGAAACACAGTAGAGTAGAAGAGTGCTCTTCTCTCAAAATCAGAGTGTGTTTCTTGTAAGGCGAGCAAGCGTTTGTTTCCCTGTCCTAAATGGAGTTGAATCCCATGCAGTTTTTGGTCCTACGAGCAAGATTTGTTTTCTGGAAAGAAGAGTAACTATTGCGCTCCCATTGCTATACACAGGGCAAATAGCACTGGCGTCTGTTCCCAGCATGTGCAGTGTATTGGACTGAAGAGGATCTACTGTTCTTGTCAGTTTGCTAAGCAGAGTTGAACTAAATATAGTCGGTGTGTGTAGGAAGCACAGTTCTTTTGTTCTGAGCAAGCTCACTCTTGTGGCACTATAGGAAACACATTGGAGTAGAAGAGTCCTCTTTTATCAAAAGCAGAGTGTGTTTCTTGTAAGGCAAGGTAGCATTTGTTTCCCAGTCCTAAATGGAGTAAAATCACATGCAGTTTCTGGTCCTGTGAGCAAGAGTTGTTTTCTGGTAAGAAGAGTCACTATTGCGATCCCATTGTCATACACAGGGCAAATAGCACTAGCGTCTATTCCCAGCATGTACAGTGTATTGGACTGAAGAGGATCTACTGTTCTTGCCAGTTTCCTAAGCAAAGTTGAACTAGATATGGCCCGTGTGTGTAGGAAGCACAGTTCTTTTGTTCTGAGCAAGCTCACTGTTCGGATCCCATAGGAAACACAGTAGAGTAGAAGAATGCTCTTTTCTCAAAAGCAGAGTGTGTTTCTTATAAGGCGAGTATGTGTTTGTTTCCCAGTCCTAAATGGAGTTGAATCCCATGCAGTTTCTGGTCCTACAAGCAAGAGTTGTCTTCTGGTAAGAAGAGTCACTATTGCGCTCCAATTGTCATACAAATTACAAATAGCACTGGCGTCTGTTCCCAGCATGTACAGTGTATTGGAGTGAGGAGGATCTACTGTTATTGTCAGTTTCCTAAGCAGAAGTGAATTAGATATGGCCGTGTGTGTAGGAAGCACAGTTCTTTTGTTCTGAGCAAGCTCACTGTTCGGATCCCATAGGAAACACAGTAGAGTAGAAGTGTGCTCTTTTCTCAAAAGCAGAGTGTGTTTCTTGTAAGGTGAGCTATCGTTTGTTTCTCAGTCCTACATGGAGTTGAATCCCATGCAGTTTTTGGTCCTACAAGCAAGAGTTGTTTTCTGGAAAGAAGAGTCACTATTGCGCTCCCATTGCTATACACAGGGCAAATAGCACTGGCGTCTGTTCCCAGCATGTGCAGTGTATTGGACTGAAGAGGATCTACTGTTCTTGTCAGTTTCCTAAGCAGAGTTGAACTAAATATAGTCGGTGTGTGTAGGAAGCACAGTTCTTTTGTTCTGAGCAAGCTCACTCTTGTGGCCCTATAGGAAACACAATGGAGTAGAAGAGTCCTCTTTTATCAAAAGCAGAGTGTGTTTCTTGTAAGGCAAGGTAGCATTTGTTTCCCAGTCCTAAATGGAGTAAAATCACATGCAGTTTCTGGTCCTGTGAGCAAGAGTTGTTTTCTGGTAAGAAGAGTCACTATTGCGATCCCATTGTCATACACAGGGCAAATAGCACTAGCGTCTATTCCCAGCATGTACAGTGTATTGCACTGAAGAGGATCTACTGTTCTTGTCAGTTTCCTAAGCAAAGTTGAACTAGATATGGCCCGTGTGTGTAGGAAGCACAGTTCTTTTGTTCTGAGCAAGCTCACTGTTCGGATCCCATAGGAAACACAGTAGAGTAGAAGAATGCTCTTTTCTCAAAAGCAGAGTGTGTTTCTTATAAGGCGAGTATGTGTTTGTTTCCCAGTCCTAAATGGAGTTGAATCCCATGCAGTTTCTGGTCCTACAAGCAAGAGTTGTCTTCTGGTAAGAAGAGTCACTATTGCGCTCCAATTGTCATACAAATTACAAATAGCACTGGCGTCTGTTCCCAGCATGTACAGTGTATTGGACTGAGGAGGATCTACTGTTATTGTCAGTTTCCTAAGCAGAAGTGAATTAGATATGGCCGTGTGTGTAGGAAGCACAGTTCTTTTGTTCTGAGCAAGCTCACTGTTCAGATCACATAGGAAACACAGTAAAGTAGAAGTGTGCTCTTTTCTCAAAAGCAGAGTGTGTTTCTTGTAAGGTGAGCTAGCGTTTGTATCCCAGTCCTAAATGGAGTTGAATCCCATGCAGTTTTTGGTCCTACAAGCAAGAGTTGTTTTCTGGAAAGAAGAGTCACTATTGTGCTCCCATTGCTATACACAGGGCAAATAGCACTGGCGTCTGTTCCCAGCATGTGCAGTGTATTGGACTGAAGAGGATCTACTGTTCTTGTCAGTTTCCTAAGCAGATTTGAAGTAAATATAGTTGGTGTGTGTAGGAAGCACAGTTCTTTTGTTCTGAGCAAGCTCACTCTTCTGGCCCTATAGGAGACACATTAGAGTAGAATAGTGCTCTTTTCTCAAATGCAGAGTGTGTTTCCTGTAAGGCAAGCTAGCGTTTGTTTCCCAGTCCTAAATGGAGTAAAATCACATGCAGTTTCTGGTCCTACGAGCAAGAGTTGTTTTCTGGTAAGAAGAGTCACTATTGCGCTCCCATTTCCATACACAGTGCAAATAGCCCTCCTGTCTGTTCCCAGCAAGTACAGTGTTTTGTACTGAAGAGGAGCTACGGTTCTTCTCAGTTTCCTAAGCAGAGTTGAACTAGATATGGCCCGTGTGTGTAGGAAGCACAGTTCTATTGTTCTGAGCAAACTCACTGTTCGCACCCCATAGGAAACACAGTAGAGTAGATGAGTGGCCTTTTCTCAGAAGCAGAATGTGTTTCTTCTAAGGCGAGCTAGCGTTTGTTTCCCAGTCCTAAATGGAGTTGAATCACATGCAGTTTCTCGTCCTACCAGCAAGAGTTGTTTTCTGGTAGGAAGAGTCACTATTGCGTTCCCATTGTCATACACAGGGCAAATAGCACTGGCGTCTATTCCCAGCATGTACAGTGTATTGGACTGAAGAGGATCTATTGTTCTTGTCAGTTTCCTAAGCAGAATTGAACTAGCTATGGTCGTGTGTGTAGGAAGCACAGTTCTTTTGTTCTGAGCAAGCTCACTGTTTTGGCCCTATAGGAAACACATTAGAGTAGAAGAGTGCTCTTTTCTCAAAAGCAGAGTGTGTTTCTTGTAAGGCGAGCTAGCGTTTGTTTCCCAGTCCTAAATTGAGTTGAGTCACATGCAGTTTCTGGTCCTACGGGCAAGAGTTGTTTTCTGGTAAGAAGAGTCACTATTGTGCTCCCATTGCCATACACAGGGCAAATAGCACTCGCGTCTGTTCCCAGCAAGTACAGTGTATTGGGCTGAATAGGAGCTACTGTTCTTGTCAGTTTCCTATGGAGAATTGAACTAGATATGGCCGTGTGTGTAGGAAGCACAGTTCTTTTGTTCTGAGTAAGCTCACTGTTCGGACCCCTTAGGAAACACTGTAGAGTAGAAGAGTGCTCTTTTCTCAAAAGCAGAGTGTGTTTCTTGTAAGGCGAGCTCGCGTTTGTTTCCCAGTCCTAAATGGAGTTGAATCACATGCAGTTTCTGGTCCTACGAGCAAGAGTTGTTTTCTGGTAAGAAGAGTCACTATTGCGCTCCCATTGTCATACACAGGGCAAATAGCACTGGCGTCTGTTCCCAGCATGTACAGTGTATTGGACTGAATTATATCTACTGTTCTTGTCAGTTTCCTAAGCAGAGTTGAACTAGATATAGTCGTTGTGTGTAGGAAGCACAGTTCTTTTGTTCTGAGTAAGCTCACTGTTCGGACCCCTTAGGAAACACTGTAGAGTAGAAGAGTGCTCTTTTCTCCAAAGCAGAGTGTGTTTCTTGTAAGGCGAGCTGGCGTTTGTTTCCCAGTCCTAAATGGAGTTGAATCACATGCAGTTTCTGGTCTTACGAGCAAGAGTTGTTTTCTGGTAAGAAGAGTCACTATTGAGCTCCCATTGTCATACACAGGGCAAATAGCTCTGGCGTCTGTTCCCAGCATGTACAGTGTATTGGACTGAAGAGGATCTACTGTTCTTGTCAGTTTCCTAAGCAGAGTTGAAGTGGATATGGCCCGTGTGTGTAGGAAGCACAGTTCTTTTGTTTTGAGCAAGCTCACTGTTTTGGCCCTATAGGAAACACATTAAAGTAGAAGAGTGCCCTTTTCTCAAAAGCAGAGTGTGTTTCTTGTAAGGCGAGCTACATTTGTTTCCCAGTCTTAAATTGAGTTGAATCACATGCAGTTTCTAGTTCTAGGAGCAAGAGTTGTTTTCTGGTAAGAAGAGTCACTATTGAGCTCCCATTGTCATACACAGGGCAAATAGCACTGGCGTCTGTTCCCAGCATGTACAGTGTATTGGACTAAAGAGGATCTACTGCTCTTGTCATTTTCCTCTGCAGAAATGATCTAGATATGGCCCGTGTGTGTAGGAAGCACACCTCTTTTGTTCTGAGCAAGCTCACTGTTCTGGCCCTATAGGAAACACAGTAGAGTAGAAGAGTGCTCTTTTCTCAAAAGAAGAGTGTGTTTCTTGTAAGGCCAGCTGGCGTTTGTTTCCAGTCCTAAATGGTGTTGAATCACATGCAGTTTCTGGTCCTACGAGTAAAAGTTGTTTTCTGGTAAGAAGAGTCACTATTGCGCTCCCATTGTCATACACAGGGCAAATAGCACTGGCGTCTGTTCCCAGCAAGTACAGTGTATGGGACTGAAGGGGAGCTACTGTTCTTGTCAGTTTCCTAAGCACAGTTAAATTAGATATGGCCGTGTGTGTAGGAAGCACAGTTCTTTTGTTCTGAGCAAGCTCACTATTCTGGCCCTTTAGGAAATACAGTAGAGTAGAAGAGTACTCTTTTCTCAAAAGCAGAGTGTGTTTCTTGTAAGGCAAGCTAGCATTTGTTTCCCAGTCCTAAATGGAGTTGAATCCCATGCAGTTTCTGGTCCTATGAGCAAGAGTTGTTTTCTGGTAAGAAGAGTCATTATTGCGCTCCCATTGCCATACACAGTACATATAGCACTTGCGTTTGTTTAACACATGTACAGTGTATTGGATTGAAGTGGAGCTACTGTTCTTGTCAGTTTGCTCAGCAGAGTTGAACTAGCTATGGGCCGTGTGTGTAGGAAGCACACTTCTTTTGTTCTGACCAAGCTCACTGTTGAACCCCACAGGAAGCACAGTAGAGTAGAAGAGTGCTCTTTTCTCAAAAGCAGAGTGTGTTTCTTGTAAGGCGAGCTAGCATATGTTTCCCAGTCCTAAATGGAGTTGAAATACACAGGCAGTTTCTGGTCCTAGAGCAAGAGTTGTTTTCTGGTAAGAAGAGTCACTATTGCGCTCCCATTTTCATGCACAATGCAAATAGCACTGGCGTCTGTTCCCAGCAAGTACAGTGTATTGGACTGAAGAGGATCTACTGTTCTTGTCAGTTTCCTAAGCAGAGTTGAACTAGATATGGCCCGTGTGTGTAGGAAGCACAGTTCTTTTGTTCTCAGCAAGCTCACTGTTCTGGCCCTACAGGAAACACAGTAGAGTAGAAGAGTGCTCTTTCCTCAAAAGCAGAGTGTATTTCTAGTAAAGCGAGCCAGTGTTTGTTTCCCAGTCCTAAATGGAGTTGAATCACATGCAGTTTCTGGTCCTAAGAGCAAGAGTTGTTTTCTGGTAAGAAGAGTCACTATTGTGCTCCCATTGCTGTTCACAGTGCAAACAGCACTCGCATCTGTTCCCAGCAAGTACAGTGTATTGGACTGAAGAGGAGCTACTGTTCTTGTTAGTTTCCTAAGCAGAGTTGAACTAGATATGGCCCGTGTGTGTAGGAAGCACAGTTCTTTTGTTCTGAGCAAGCTCACTGTTCTGGCGCTATAGGAAACAAAGTAGAGTAGAAGAGTGCTGTTTTCTCAAAAGCGGAGTGTGTTTCTTTTAAGGCGAGCTAGCGTTTGTTTCCAAGTCCTAAATGGAGTTGAATCACATGCAGTTTCTGGTCCTACACGCAAGAGTTGTTTTCTGGTAAGGAAAGTCACTATTGCGCTCCAATTGCTATACACAGTGCAAATAGCACTCGCATCTGTTCCCAACAAGTACAGTGTATTGGACTGAAGAGGAGCTACTGTTCATGTCATTTTCCTAAGCAGAGTTGAATTATATATGGCGTGAGTGTGTAGGAAGCACAGTTCTTTTGTTCTCAGCAAGCTCTCTGTTTGGACCCCATAGAAAACACAGTAGAGTAGAAGAGTGCTCTTTATTCAAAAAGAAGACTGTGTTTCTTGTAAGGCGAGCTAGTGTTTGTTTCCCAGTCCTAAATGGAGTTGAATCACATGCAGTTTTTGGTCCTACGAGCAAGTGTTGTTTTCTGGTAAGGAAAGTCACTATTGTGCTCCCATTGCCATACACATTTCAAATAACACTCGCATCTGTTCCCATTAAGTACAGTGTATTGGACTGAAAAGGATATACTATTCTTGTCAGTTTCCTAAGCAGAGTTGAACTGGATATGACCCGTGTGTGTAGGAAGCACACTTCTTCTGTTCTGAGCAAGCTCACTGTTCGGATCCCATTGGAAACACAGTAGAGTAGAAGAGTGCTCTTCTCTCAAAATCAGAGTGTGTTTCTTGTAAGGCGAGCAAGCGTTTGTTTCCCTGTCCTAAATGGAGTTGAATCCCATGCAGTTTTTGGTCCTACGAGCAAGATTTGTTTTCTGGAAAGAAGAGTAACTATTGCGCTCCCATTGCTATACACAGGGCAAATAGCACTGGCGTCTGTTCCCAGCATGTGCAGTGTATTGGACTGAAGAGGATCTACTGTTCTTGTCAGTTTGCTAAGCAGAGTTGAACTAAATATAGTCGGTGTGTGTAGGAAGCACAGTTCTTTTGTTCTGAGCAAGCTCACTCTTGTGGCACTATAGGAAACACATTGGAGTAGAAGAGTCCTCTTTTATCAAAAGCAGAGTGTGTTTCTTGTAAGGCAAGGTAGCATTTGTTTCCCAGTCCTAAATGGAGTAAAATCACATGCAGTTTCTGGTCCTGTGAGCAAGAGTTGTTTTCTGGTAAGAAGAGTCACTATTGCGATCCCATTGTCATACACAGGGCAAATAGCACTAGCGTCTATTCCCAGCATGTACAGTGTATTGGACTGAAGAGGATCTACTGTTCTTGCCAGTTTCCTAAGCAAAGTTGAACTAGATATGGCCCGTGTGTGTAGGAAGCACAGTTCTTTTGTTCTGAGCAAGCTCACTGTTCGGATCCCATAGGAAACACAGTAGAGTAGAAGAATGCTCTTTTCTCAAAAGCAGAGTGTGTTTCTTATAAGGCGAGTATGTGTTTGTTTCCCAGTCCTAAATGGAGTTGAATCCCATGCAGTTTCTGGTCCTACAAGCAAGAGTTGTCTTCTGGTAAGAAGAGTCACTATTGCGCTCCAATTGTCATACAAATTACAAATAGCACTGGCGTCTGTTCCCAGCATGTACAGTGTATTGGAGTGAGGAGGATCTACTGTTATTGTCAGTTTCCTAAGCAGAAGTGAATTAGATATGGCCGTGTGTGTAGGAAGCACAGTTCTTTTGTTCTGAGCAAGCTCACTGTTCGGATCCCATAGGAAACACAGTAGAGTAGAAGTGTGCTCTTTTCTCAAAAGCAGAGTGTGTTTCTTGTAAGGTGAGCTATCGTTTGTTTCTCAGTCCTACATGGAGTTGAATCCCATGCAGTTTTTGGTCCTACAAGCAAGAGTTGTTTTCTGGAAAGAAGAGTCACTATTGCGCTCCCATTGCTATACACAGGGCAAATAGCACTGGCGTCTGTTCCCAGCATGTGCAGTGTATTGGACTGAAGAGGATCTACTGTTCTTGTCAGTTTCCTAAGCAGAGTTGAAGTAAATATAGTCGGTGTGTGTAGGAAGCACAGTTCTTTTGTTCTGAGCAAGCTCACTCTTCGGACCCTGTAGGAAACACAGTAGAGTAGAAGTGTGCTCTTTTCTCAAAAGCAGAGTGTATTTCTTGTAAGGCGAGCTAGTGTTTGTTTCCCAGTCCTAAATGGTGTTGAATCCCATGCAGTTTCTGTTCCTACGAGCAAGAGTTGTTTTCTGGTAAGAAGAGTCACTATTGTGCTCCCATTGCCATACACAGTGCAAATAGCACTGGCGTCTGTTCCCAGCAAGTACAGTGTATTGAACTGAAGAGGAGCTACTGTTCTTGTCAGTTTCCTAAGCAGAGTTGAACTAGATATGGCCCGTGTGTGTAGGAAGCACAGTTCTTTTGTTCTGAGCAAGCTCACTGTTCGGATCCCATAGGAAACACAGTAGAGTAGAAGAGTGCTCTTTTCTCAAAAGCAGAGTGTGTTTCTTATAAGGCGAGCATGTGCTCGTTTCCCAGTCAGAAATGGAGTTGAATCCCATGCAGTTTCTGGTCCTACAAGCAAGAGTTGTCTTCTGGTAAGAAGAGTCACTATTGCGCTCCAATTGTCATACAAATTACAAATAGCACTGGCGTCTGTTCCCAGCATGTACAGTGTATTGGACTGAGGAGGATCTACTGTTATTGTCAGTTTCCTCAGCAGAATTGAATTAGATATGGCCGTGTGTGTAGGAAGCACAGTTCTTTTGTTCTGAGCAAGCTCACTGTTCTGACCCTATAGGAAACACAGTAGAGTAGAAGAGTGATCTCTACTCAAAAGCAGAATGTGTTTCTTGTAAGGCGAGCTAGTGTTTGTTTCCCAGTCCTAAATGGAGTTGAATCACATGCAGTTTTTGGTCCTACGAGCAAGTGTTGTTTTCTGGTAAGGAAAGTCACTATTGTGCGCCCATTGCCATACACAGTGCAAATAACACTCGCATCTGTTCCCATTAAGTACAGTGTATTGGACTGAAGAGGAGCTACTGTTCTTTCAGTTTCCTAAGTAGAGTTGAACTAGATATGGCCGTGTGTGTAGGAAGCACAGTTCCTTTTTTCTGAGCAAGCTCACTGTTCTGGCCCTATCGGAAACATATTAGAGTAGAAGAGTGCTCTTTTCTCAAAAGCAGAGTGTGTTTCTTGTAAGGCGAGCTAGCGTTTGTTTCCCAGTCCTAAATGGAGTTGAATCACATGCAGTTTCTGGTCCTACGAGCAAGAGTTGTTTTCTGGTAAGAAGAGACAATATTGCGCTTCCATTGTCATACACAAGGCAAATTGCACTGGCGTCTATTCCCAGCATGTACAGTGTATTAGACTGTACAGGATCTACTGTTCTTGTCAGTTTCCTAAGCAGAATTGAACCAGATATGGCCGTGTGTCTAGGAAGCACAGTTCTTTTGTTCTGAGCAAGCTCACTGTTTTGGCTCTATAGGAAATGCAGTAGAGTAGAAGAGTGCTCTTTTCTCAAAAGCAGAGTGTGTTTATTGTAAGGAGAGCTAGCGTTTGTTTCGCAGTCCTAAAAGGAGTTGAATCACATGAAGTTTTTGGTCCCATGAGCAAGAGTTGTTTTCTGTAAGGAAAGTCACTATTGAGCTCCCATTCCCATGCACAGAGCAAATAGCACTCACGTCTGTTCCCAGCATGTACAGTGAATTGGACTGAAGAGGAGCTACTGTTCTTGTCAGTTTCCTAAGCAGAGTAGAACTAGATATGGGCCGTGTGTGTAGGAAGCACAGTTCTTTTGTTCTGAGAAAGCTCACTGTTCGGATCACATAGGAAACACATTAGAGTAGAAGTGTGCTCTTTTCTCAAAAGCAGAGTGTATTTCTTGTAAGGCGAGCTAGTGTTTGTTTCCCAGTCCTAAATGGTGTTGAATCCCATGCAGTTTCTGGTACTACGAGCAAGAGTTGTTTTTTGGTAAGGAAAGTCACTATTGCGCTCCCATTGCCATACACAGTGCAAATAGCACTGGCGTCTGTTCCCAGCAAGTACAGTGTATTGGACTGAAGAGGAGCTACTGTTCTTGTCAGTTTCCTAAGCAGAGTTGAACTGTATATGGCCCGTGTGTAGGAAGCACACTTCTTCTGTTCTGAGCAAGCTCACTGTTCGGATCCCATAGGAAACACAGTAGAGTAGAAGAGTGCTCTTTTCTCAAAAGCAGAGTGTGTTTCTTGTAAGGCGAGCTAGCATTTGTTTCCCAGTCCTAAATGGAGTTGAATCACATGCAGTTTTTGGTCCTTCGAGCAAGAGTTGTTTTCTGGAAAGAAGAGTCACTATGGCGCTCCCATTGCTATACACAGGGCAAATAGCACTGGCGTCTGTTCCCAGCATGTGCAGTGTATTGGACTGAAGAGTATCTACTGTTCTTGTCAGTTTCCTAAGCAGAGTTGAACTAAATATAGTCGGTGTGTGTAGGAAGCACAGTTCTTTTGTTCTGAGCAAGCTCACTCTTCTGGCCCTATAGGAACCACATTAGAGTAGAAGAGTGCTCTTTTCTCAAAAGCAGAGTGTGTTTCTTGTAATGCAAGCTAGCGTTTGTTTCCAAGTCCTAAATGGAGTAAAATCACATGCAGTTTCTGGTCCTATGAGCAAGAGTTGTTCTCTGGTAAGAAGAGTCACATTTGTGCTCCCATTGCCACACACAGTGCAAATAGCACTCCCGTCTGTTACCATCAAGTACATTGTATTGGACTGAAGAGGATCTACTGTTCTTGTCAGTTTCCTAAGCAGAGTTGAACTAGATATGGCCCGTGTGTGTAGGAAGCACAGTTCTTTTGTTCTGAGCAAGCTCACTGTTCTGACCCTATAGGAAACACAGTAGAGTAGAAGAGTGATCTCTACTCAAAAGCAGAATGTGTTTCTTGTAAGGCGAGCTAGTGTTTGTTTCCCAGTCCTAAATGGAGTTGAATCACATGCAGTTTTTGGTCCTACGAGCAAGTGTTGTTTCTGGTAAGGAAAGTCACTATTGTGCGCCCATTGCCATACACATTTCAAATAACACTCGCATCTGTTCCCATTAAGTACAGTGTATTGGACTGAAAAGGATCTACTATTCTTGTCAGTTTCCTAAGCAGAGTTGAACTGGATATGGCCCGTGTGTGTAGGAAGCACACTTCTTCTGTTCTGAGCAAGCTCACTGTTCGGATCCCATTGGAAACACAGTAGAGTAGAAGAGTGCTCTTCTCTCAAAATCAGAGTGTGTTTCTTGTAAGGCGAGCAAGCGTTTGTTTCCCAGTCCTAAATGGAGTTGAATCCCATGCAGTTTTTGGTCCTACGAGCAAGATTTGTTTTCTGGAAAGAAGAGTAACTATTGCGCTCCCATTGCTATACACAGGGCAAATAGCACTGGCGTCTGTTCCCAGCATATGCAGTGTATTGGACTGAAGAGGATCTACTGTTCTTGTCAGTTTGCTAAGCAGAGTTGAACTAAATATAGTCGGTGTGTGTAGGAAGCACAGTTCTTTTGTTCTGAGCAAGCTCACTCTTGTGGCACTATAGGAAACACATTGGAGTAGAAGAGTCCTCTTTTATCAAAAGCAGAGTGTGTTTCTTGTAAGGCAAGGTAGCATTTGTTTCCCAGTCCTAAATGGAGTAAAATCACATGCAGTTTCTGGTCCTGTGAGCAAGAGTTGTTTTCTGGTAAGAAGAGTCACTATTGCGATCCCATTGTCATACACAGGGCAAATAGCACTAGCGTCTATTCCCAGCATGTACAGTGTATTGGACTGAAGAGGATCTACTGTTCTTGCCAGTTTCCTAAGCAAAGTTGAACTAGATATGGCCCGTGTGTGTAGGAAGCACAGTTCTTTTGTTCTGAGCAAGCTCACTGTTCGGATCCCATAGGAAACACAGTAGAGTAGAAGAATGCTCTTTTCTCAAAAGCAGAGTGTGTTTCTTATAAGGCGAGTATGTGTTTGTTTCCCAGTCCTAAATGGAGTTGAATCCCATGCAGTTTCTGGTCCTACAAGCAAGAGTTGTCTTCTGGTAAGAAGAGTCACTATTGCGCTCCAATTGTCATACAAATTACAAATAGCACTGGCGTCTGTTCCCAGCATGTACAGTGTATTGGACTGAGGAGGATCTACTGTTATTGTCAGTTTCCTAAGCAGAAGTGAATTAGATATGGCCGTGTGTGTAGGAAGCACAGTTCTTTTGTTCTGAGCAAGCTCACTGTTCGGATCCCATAGGAAACACAGTAGAGTAGAAGTGTGCTCTTTCTCAAAAGCAGAGTGTGTTTCTTGTAAGGTGAGCTATTGTTTGTTTCCCAGTCCTAAATGGAGTTGAATCCTATGCAGTTTTTGGTCCTACAAGCAAGAGTTGTTTTCTGGAAAGAAGAGTCACTATTGCGCTCCCATTGCTATACACAGGGCAAATAGCACTGGCGTCTGTTCCCAGCATGTGCAGTGTATTGGACTGAAGAGGATCTACTGTTCTTGTCAGTTTCCTAAGCAGAGTTGAAGTAAATATAGTCGGTGTGTGTAGGAAGCACAGTTCTTTTGTTCTGAGCAAGCTCACTCTTCGGACCCTATAGGAAACACAGTAGAGTAGAAGTGTGCTCTTTTCTCAAAAGCAGAGTGTATTTCTTGTAAGGCGAGCTAGTGTTTGTTTCCCAGTCCTAAATGGTGTTGAATCCCATGCAGTTTCTGTTCCTACGAGCAAGAGTTGTTTTCTGGTAAGAAGAGTCACTATTGTGCTCCCATTGCCATACACAGTGCAAATAGCACTGGCGTCTGTTCCCAGCAAGTACAGTGTATTGGACTGAAGAGGAGCTACTGTTCTTGTCAGTTTCCTAAGCAGAGTTGAACTGGATATGGCCCGTGTGTGTAGGAAGCACACTTCTTCTGTTCTGAGCAAGCTCACTGTTCGGATCCCATAGGAAACACAGTAGAGTAGAAGAGTGCTCTTTTCTCAAAAGCAGAGTGTGTTTCCTGTAAGGCGAGTTAGCGTTTGTTTCCCAGTCCTAAATGGAGTTGAATCACATGCAGTTTCTGGTTTTACGAGCAAGAGTTGTTTTCTGGTAAGAAGAGTCACTATTGCGCTCCCATTGTCATACACAGGGCAAATAGCACCCGCGTCTGTTCCCAGCAAGTACAGTGTATTGGACTGAAGAGGATCTACTATTCTTGTCAGTTTCCTAAGCATATGGAACTAAATATAGTCGGTGTGTTTTGGAAGCACACTTCTTTTGTTCTGAGCAAGCTCACTCTTCTGGCCCTATAGGAAACACATTAGAGTAGAAGAGTGCCCTTTCCTAAAAGCAGAGTGTGTTTCTTGTAAGACGAGCTAGCGTTTGTTTCCCAGTCCTAAATGGAGTAAAATCACATGCAATTTCTGTTCCTACGAGCAAGAGTTGTTTTCTGGTAAGGAAAGTCACTATTGTGCTCCCATTGCCATACACAGTGCAAATAACACTCGCATCTGTTCCCATTAAGTACAGTGTATTGGACTGAAGAGGAGCTACTGTTCTTTCAGTTTCCTAAGTAGAGTTGAACTAGATATGGCCGTGTGTGTAGGAAGCACAGTTCCTTTTTTCTGAGCAAGCACACTGTTCTGGCCCTATCGGAAACACATTAGAGTAGAAGAGTGCTCTTTTCTCAAAAGCAGAGTGTGTTTCTTGTAAGGCGAGCTAGCGTTTGTTTCCCAGTCCTAAATGGAGTTGAATCACATGCAGTTTCTGGTCCTACGAGCAAGAGTTGTTTTCTGGTAAGAAGAGACAATATTGCGCTTCCATTGTCATACACAAGGCAAATTGCACTGGCACTATTCCCAGCATGTACAGTGTATTAGACTGTACAGGATCTACTGTTCTTGTCAGTTTCCTAAGCAGAATTGAACCAGATATGGCCGTGTGTCTAGGAAGCACAGTTCTTTTGTTCTGAGCAAGCTCACTGTTTTGGCTCTATAGGAAATGCAGTAGAGTAGAAGAGTGCTCTTTTCTCAAAAGCAGAGTGTGTTTATTGTAAGGAGAGCTAGCGTTTGTTTCGCAGTCCTAAAAGGAGTTGAATCACAGGAAGTTTTTGGTCCCATGAGCAAGAGTTGTTTTCTGTAAGGAAAGTCACTATTGAGCTCCCATTCCCATGCACAGAGCAAATAGCACTCACGTCTGTTCCCAGCATGTACAGTGAATTGGACTGAAGAGGAGCTACTGTTCTTGTCAGTTTCCTTAGCAGAGTAGAACTATATATGGGCTGTGTGTGTAGGAAGCACAGTTCTTTTGTTCTGAGAAAGCTCACTGTTCGGATCACATAGGAAACACAGTAGAGTAGAAGAGTGCTCTTTTCTCAAAAGCAGAGTGTATTTCTTGTAAGGCGAGCTAGTGTTTGTTTCCCAGTCCTAAATGGTGTTGAATCCCATGCAGTTTCTGGTACTACGAGCAAGAGTTGTTTTTGGTAAGGAAAGTCACTATTGCGCTCCCATTGCCATACACAGTGCAAATAGCACTGGCGTCTGTTCCCAGCAAGTACAGTGTATTGGACGGAAGAGGAGCTACTGTTCTTGTCAGTTTCCTAAGCAGAGTTGAACTGTATTTGGCCCGTGTGTAGGAAGCACACTTCTTCTGTTCTGAGCAAGCTCACTGTTCGGATCCCATAGGAAAAACAGTAGAGTAGAAGAGTGCTCTTTTCTCAAAAGCAGAGTGTGTTTCTTGTAAGGCGAGCTAGCATTTGTTTCCCAGTCCTAAATGGAGTTGAATCACATGCAGTTTTTGGTCCTACGAGCAAGAGTTGTTTTCTGGAAAGAAGAGTCACTATGGCGCTCCCATTGCTATACACAGGGCAAATAGCACTGGCGTCTGTTCCCAGCATGTGCAGTGTATTGGACTGAAGAGTATCTACTGTTCTTGTCAGTTTCCTAAGCAGAGTTGAACTAAATATAGTCGGTGTGTGTAGGAAGCACAGTTCTTCTGTTCTGAGCAAGCTCACTCTTCTGGCCCTATAGGAGCCACATTAGAGTAGAAGAGTGCTCTTTTCTCAAAAGCAGAGTGTGTTTCTTGTAATGCAAGTTAGCGTTTGTTTCCAAGTCCTAAATGGAGTAAAATCACATGCAGTTTCTGGTCCTACGAGCAAGAGTTGTTCTCTGGTAAGAAGAGTCACATTTGTGCTCCCATTGCCACACACAGTGCAAATAGCACTCCCGTCTGTTACCATCAAGTACATTGTATTAGACTGAAGAGGATCTACTGTTCTTGTCAGTTTCCTAAGCAGAGTTGAACTAGATATGGCCCGTGTGTGTAGGAAGCACAGTTCTTTTGTTCTGAGCAAGCTCACTGTTCGGATCCCATAGGAAACACAGTAGAGTAGAAGAGTGCTCTTTTCTCAAAAGCAGAGTGTGTTTCTTATAAGGCGAGCATGTGTTTGTTTCCCAGTCAGAAATGGAGTTGAATCCCATGCAGTTTCTGGTCCTACAAGCAAGAGTTGTCTTCTGGTAAGAGGAGTCACTATTGCGCTCCAATTGTCATACAAATTACAAATAGCACTGGCGTCTGTTCCCAGCATGTACAGTGTATTGGACTGAGGAGGATCTACTGTTATTGTCAGTTTCCTCAGCAGAATTGAATTAGATATGGCCGTGTGTGTAGGAAGCACAGTTCTTTTGTTCTGAGCAAGCTCACTGTTCTGACCCTATAGGAAA